>NW_006159730.1:2462988-2478105 GCF_000334495.1 Tupaia belangeri chinensis | reverse complement strand
ATCTCCCAGGGGGGATGGTCACGCCGCAATCCCTTCTCCTCCATTCTCCTCTCAGGATCTTGGGCATGCATGCACATGCGCCCGGCGTGAGTTTTAAGTCACCGGGTCCGGGACGCAAACCACGGTCGACTACGTGGGAGTTCAGCGACATAGCCATTACGCTAACTGCTGGTTCCCAATACTTTGATCATTTTGAAAATAAGACCCATATTATTGCCTCCTCAGAAGTTCAAGAGACTGGAGGGAAGTTCAGAAAATAGTTTATAAACTGATATTATTATGGTTTCTAAATAATAAAAATAAGATTTGGGACTTGGTTCGTAGTGGTAGAACCTTAGCATATGCCAAAATTTGCTTAGTTTTTTTTTTTTTTAGAGAGAGTTTGCAATAGGGCACATGCACTGGTCAGAGAGACAGAAAGTGAGAGAGAAATCACTTCCCAGGGGGAATGGCCATGCTGCAATCCCTTCTCCTCAATTATCCTCTCAGGATTTTGGGCACGCATGTGTACATACACACACCCCTGTCGTTTCAAGCTGCCATGTCTGGAACTCGAAACACAGTTTACCACATGGGTGTCCAGTGCCTTAACTATCACGCTACCTACTGGCTCCTTGCTTAGGTTCTTTCTACTGCTCTACAAGAATGCCATACTTGGGACCAGCACTTGGTGTAATGGTTATGTTGCTGGGCTCCCATGTAGTCGACCGCGGTTCAAGTCCTGGAACCGGTGGCTTAAACTCACACTGGGAACGTGTGCATGCGTGCCCAAGACCCTGAAAGGAGAATGGAGAAGGGATTGCAGCGTGACCATCCCCCCTGGGGGGTGATTTCTCGCTTTCTGTCTTTGCGTTCTGTCTCTCTCTTTCTGGCGAGTGCATGTGCCCTTTAACAAAAACCTCTCAAAAAAAAGATAAAAGTAGCTAAAATTTGCTTTCTACACTCCATTTCTTCTCATTCCTTCTCAACCAACAAAAAATATTCCTTGAAGACTTATTCCAGAATGTTCAATATTAGAAAATCCAATAGTATAGTTCATGGCATTAGTATATTTAATAAGAAAAATATTTATTCAAAAAAAGTATGACTCTCAGTAATAATAAATTCTTGGTGTCATGGTGTTTCAAGTGCCCTGTTTTATCTTCTCTCTCTAGCTATGCAGTAGCTTTAGAAACAACCAACCTGACAGTGGCTGGAAGGTACAGGCTGCGGTGAAGTTTCTCTAAGCCCCGTTCAGGTCTAGCCGCTATGGTACAGTGCTTGCACCCTGCAAGGCTGGAAGCCATATAGTGACCACAGTTTAGATTTGGAGTTGACCTGAAAACATGCTTTGTACCCAGGATTCTGAGGAGCTAGAGGGCTGGGGAAACAGAGATTACAATGTGAGAAGACCCTGTCAAGGTGCTTACCTTCTCTCTTTCTCAATTGCATGCACACATACTATATAAAAAAACAAAAAGCTCCATTCACAGAGATGTCATTATTTGATCTGTCTGGTCATTCCTTAGAAAATAATCCATAACAACTGTTTAATAACATCACAGCTGCCTGAGTCAGTGGATGCTAACTAAATGTTTACAAGGAATAGCAGTGATGTCCAGAAGGGATATTGAAATTTTCTGACATGCTCCTGAGAGTCTAGAAGGCAACGCATGTGTATAGAGCTCTGCATTTATCCCAGGACTGTGTGCATACAGAAGATCTGAGAAGACCCTAAGCTCTCACCTCTGGCTAATCTAGAAATCTGTGCAAACAGAAAGGGAACACTAAGGCAGACTTGGTACCTGTCTGAGTGTCGAAGATGTGCTTTAACATGGTTACTGAGCCAGTAAGCACATGCAAAGATGTTTGATATCACTAATCATTAGGGAAATGCAAATCAATGATCACAATGAGATATCCCCTCATACCCATCAGGATGGCCAGTATCAAAGAAACAGAAATGACAAGCATTGGCCAGGATGTAGAGAAATTGGAATGCTTGTGCACTACTGATGAGAATATAAATGTTGTAGCCAGTATGCAAAATAGTAGGGAAGCTCCTCAAAAAATTAAAAATGAAATTATAGTATGATCCAGCAATTTCACTTCTGGGTATATATACAAAAGAATTCAAAACAGGATCTCAAAGACAGATGCACACCGTGTTTATCACTGCATTATTTACTAGAGCCAAGAGGTGAAAGCAAACCAAGGTGAAGCGGAAGAGAAGGGATTGTGGTGTAACCACACTCTATTGGGGATGCTTTCTTCTCTCTCTCTCTCTCTCTCTCTCTCTGCCTCTCTCTGGCAAGAGTACATGCAACTGGTTCAGACCACTTGAACATACCAAGAATACCTGTGTACACCTATGATCTCAGCTGAATAGGAAGCTGGGAGGAATATCACAGTATAACAAAACCCTGTCATGGGTACCCCTCTTTCCATAAATAAATAAGTAAACGTTAAAAAAGAAACTCATAAATTTATTCTCTAAAATAAAAAGAAAAAAGTGACTAGGGAGTAAAACTGGTACACTAGGGGGGCAGCCGGTGGCACAGTGGTTAAGGGCACTGGACTCCCACATGGCCAACTGTGATTCAAGTTCTGGGCCTGGAGGCTTGCTTTCTTGCTTTCTCACTTTCTCTCTCTCACTCTCACTCTGTGTCTCTCTGGTAAAATTAAAATAATTCTTAAAAAAGAAAACCCTGGTACACTAGAAAATTTCATTAACACGAAAGAAAGCAGTAATGGAATAATAGCCATGTAATAAAGATAAAAGGCATATAGAAGACAAATATCAAAGCAGCAGACATAAGCCCTACCTTATCAATTACTACAGTAAATTATTAAAGTCTCTAATCAAAGGACAGAGAGCAGAATGCACTTTTAAAAATTAACTAATTTTTTTTCTTTTTTCAATTGCCAGAGAGTATGTGGGCTCACCAGAGAGAAAAGTGGGGAGGAGAAAGAAGAGAGGGAGAAAGAGAGAGAGAAAGAGAGAGAGAGAAAGAAAGCAGCCCCTACAATGGGGTATGGTCACACTGCATTCCCTTTCCTTCATTTCTCTATGCTGTCGGGATTTTGGTCACACACACACTCACACACACACCTTCAGGGCCACGATTTGAATCAGTTTGCCATACTGAATTTCATTCCCTTAACCACTAGGACATATTGCTGGCCCTTAATATAAATGCTTTCTGTTGGGTCATCAGAGTTCACAATGACATAAACAAAAGATTGTAGGGAACCAGCAGTTAGCGTAATGGCTATGTCGCTGGACTCCCACGTAGTCGACTGCAGTTCGCGTCCCAGACCCGGTGGCTTAAAACTCACGCCGGGCACGTGTGTGTGCGTGCCCAAGATCCTGAGAGGAGAATGGAGAAGGGATTGCAGCATGACCATCCCCCCCTGGGGGGTGATTTCTCGCTTTCTGTCTCTATGTCTCTGTCTGTCTGGCGAGCGCACACGCCCTATAGCAAAAAAACCTCTAAAAAAAAAAAAAAGATTGTATAAATTTAAAAATTCATGGAGAAGAGATAAATCTCCCTTACAGAATAATTCCAAATAAGTTATCTAGCTAGTTGTTCTTTCCAGGAAATAGTCCGATAGATCTTTATTTGCCCCTGTGGTTTTTTTGCCCTTTTTTTTTTTTTCTGGAAGGCATATGCACTCACCAGAGAGAGGGCGAGGAGAGGAGAAAGCAGTCCCCACTGGGAAGGGTCATGCTGCAATCCTCTCTCTCTCTCTCTCTCATCTTTTGGGATTTGCGGCATGCACACACAAGTGCCTAGTGTGTTTCTCAAGATGCCAGGTCCAGAACTCCAACTGCATGGTTGGTCATGGGATCCAGCTGCCTTAACCACCAAACCACGGAACCAGCAGTCCCTTTTCATTTGGGTGTGGACAGCACCTAGTGACTTGTTTCCAAAGTTCAGAGCATAGGAAGAAGGTTAAAAAGTAACTTTACAGAGCCAGCAGGTGGCATGGTGGTGAAGGTGCTAGACTCCCACATAGTCAATCATGGCTCAAGTCTGAGACCTGGAGGCTTGCTTTCTCACTTTCTGTCTCTCCACTTGCTCTCTCTCTCTCTCTCCCCGTCTCTAGTGAGCATGTATGCCCTATAGCAAATTAAATAATAAGTTAAATTAAATTAAAGTAACTTTACAATGGAGAAACCCCAGCCAGGTGACCAAGAATTACATCATTAGTGATAAATCAGGTTGATATGATATAATGAGAATGGCATTTTATCTCAGTGGTATTATTCCCAAAATTACATAGCCCCTATCTAATCTTGATTTAAAAAAAAAAAAAATTAAAAATGGGGCCAGCATATGGCATTGTGGTTATGCTACTGAACTCCCACATGGCCAACCACAGTTCTAGTCCCGGACTTAGAGGCTTGAAAGTCATACTGGGCGTGTGTGTGTGTGTGTCCAAGATCCTGGGAAGAGAATAGAGGAGAAGGGATTGCAGCATGGCCATGCTCTCTGTGGGGAGATTTCTCACTTTCCCTCTTACTGTCTCTGTCTCTCTCTCTCTCTCCAGAGAGTACACAAAACCTAAGGCAAAAACCTCTAAAAAAATTAAATTTAATTTAAAAAGTCCCAACTGGAGGACAGTCAACAAAATACCTGATGATGTTATGGAGACACAATAACTAATGTAATGTGATATTCTGAATGGGATCCAGAACAGTATATTGCAAATAGAGTCAGAATGGGTTCATCTGGCTCCCCTCTCCTCCTGTCTTATCATGAATGAAGGCCACAGGGTAAGCAAGTTATGTTATTAGTTGTATTGTGCTTGCACACTTATGTAATGATGACTGCTATTTTACACCACTGAATATAATGCACATGTGTGTGTACGACAGTTTGGTTTTGGCAATGAGCCACTACTGTCCACAGCCCTTTTAAAAGGAAAGGAGCACTTGGTCAGCTAGGCCTGTGCAGAGCAGCCCTGTGCCTTGGCTTGACTCAGCTTAGGCTCAGTTCAGCTTAGCTCCATGTGTGAGCTTTGAGAGGCAAGAATTGCCTTTGAATGCTGCTGTGGGCTTTACGAGCCTACTAAGAGCTCTGTGAGCTCCCACTAAACTCAGTCAATAAATAACATGGCATCAGTGCTTCTTTTTCCAACTCCCTGTGTCTCTGTTTGACCCACCCTTCTGAGGAGAAAAGAACCTCACCAAATAAACAGAAAAAAAGGCAATATAGAAAAACTAGTGAACCCCAAATAAAGTTTGGAGTTAATAGTAATAGACCAGTATCTGGGGTTGGCCGGTGGCATGGTGATTAGGGTGGTTGGACTCCCACATGGCTAATTATGGTTTGAGTCCCAGACCTGGCAGCTTGCCTTCTCACTTTCCTTCTCTGTCTCTCTCTGGTCAACTTCGATAATTTTTTTTTTTTAATTTAAAAATAGTAATAAACTGGGGACAGCAGTTGGTGTATTGGCTATGTTGCTGTACTCCAATGTAGTCTACCACGGTTCAAGTCCTGGACCCAGTGGCTTAAACTCACTCTGGGCACGTGTGTGTGCGTGTCCAAGATCCCAAGAGGAGAATGGAGGAGAAGGGATTGCGACATGGCCATCCCCCCTGGGGGGTGATTTCTTGCTTTCTATCTGTCTCTCTCTGTCTTTCTGGCGACCTAGCAAAAACCTCTTTAAAAAAAAAAACAAAGAAAAACCAGTAATAGACCAATGTCTGTTAGTTGTTACAAATGTAGCATAGATGTTAACAATAGAAGAAACTGAATGAACATAATATGGGGACTTGACTCTCTTTGCAACTTTTCTATAAATCTGTAACTATTCTAAAATTTAAAACTTATATTTGGGGGGACCAGCTGGTGATGTGGTGGTTATGTGCTGGATTCCCACATGGCTGGAGTCGCAAACCTGGCAACTTCAAAATCATTATCAGACATGTGTACATGCATGCCCAAAATCCTGAGAGGAGGATGACGGAGAAGGGATTGCAGTGTGACCATTGCGTCCTCCACCTGGAGGGTAATCATTCTCTCTTTCTCTCTCTTTCTCCCCAGCAAGTGCACATGTCTGATGGCAAAACACTTAAAATATATAAACAAATAAAACAACTTTTGAGAGATTTTTGCGTTAGGGCATGTGCACTCACTAGAAAGACAGACATAGAAAGCAAAAAATCACCCTCCAAGGGGAGATAGCCGTCCTGCAATCACTTCTCCATTTTCCTCTTAGGATTCTAGGCATACATACACACATACCCAGCACAAGTTTCAAGACACTGGATCTGGGACTTGAACCACAGTCAACCATGAAGGAGTCCAGCACCCAACCACTATGCCACCTACTGGCCCTCTAAAAAACCTTTTCTTTTCTTTTCTTTTTTTTTTTTTTTTTTTAGAGATTTTTGCTATACAGCACATGCACTTGCCAGAGAGACAGAAAACGAGAAAGCACCCACCAGAGGGGATAGCCACATCACAATCCCTTCTCCATTCTCCTCTCAGGATTTTGGGAACACAAACACACACACACACACATATACACACACACACGTCTGACATGAGCTTTAAGCTGCCTGGTCCAGGATTCGAACTGTGGTCAACTACGTGGGTATCCAACAACATAACCATTACACCATCTGCTGGTCCCTAAAGCAACTTATTTTTAAAGAATTATTGGAGGCCTGGGATCAGTGGTGTACTAGTTAAGGACGCTGGATTCCCACATGGCCAACCATGGTCTGAGTCCTGGACCTGGTGACTTGCTTTCTCACTTTCTCTCTCTTTTCCTCTGTCCCTCTCTGGTCAAATTAAAACAAATAAATAAAATAATTCTTAAAAAAAGAATTATTGGAGACCTGTCAATAGCCATGGGAGTGAGCTTTTAAGTAGATCCCTCCTCCATTGAGCCTGGAGATAACCGCTGCCTCAGCTGACACTGGACTGTAACCTTGTAAGAGACCTTGAACCATAAACATCCAGCTGAGCTACACTGAGATGTCCTACTCACAGAAACTGTGAAGTAAAAAAGGCTTGTGGTTTCTTTTTTTAATTTTTAAAAAATAGTTATTTTATCTTTTATCTTTCTTTTTTGAGAGATTTTTGCTATAGGGCATGCTCACCAGAGACATAGAAACAGGAAGACAGAAAGCAAGAAATCAACCCACACAGGTGATGACCATGCCACATCCTTTCTCCTCCATTCTCCTCTTGGGATTTGGAGCATACATGCACACATGTCCAACACGAGTTTTAAGTCACCTTGTCTGAATCACTGTCAACTTCGTGGGAGTCCAGCAACATAACCGTTACGCCATCTGTTAGTCCCAAGAATTATTAATTCATATCACTCATTATTATTATTATTATTATTAATTTGACCGGAGAGAGAGAGGGAAAGTGAGAAATCAAACTGAAAGGTCCAGAGCTCAACCCACCGTCAGGTCCATGTGGGAGTCCATCACCTTGCCTACCATGCCACCTGCTGGCCCCACAAATGTTTGTTGTTTTAAGCTGTTAGTTTTGTTGCACTTGTTACAGAACAATAACTAATACAGTGTAATTCCCTTTATGTATAATATTCAGAAGTCTCCAATGCAAAGCACTAAGGCCATTTGTATTCCATGTGTTTGAAGGTAACATTCCTCCTTTCTTTTACTTTTTTGGGGGAGAGGTTTTTTGCTATAGGGCGCATGCGCTCGCCAGACAGACAGAGACATAGTGACAGAAAGCGAGAAATCACCCCCCAGGGGGGATGGTCATGCCGCAATCCCTTCCCCTCCATTCTCCTCTCGGGATCTTGGGCATGCACGCACATGTGCCCGGCATGAGTTTTTAAGCCACCGGGTCTGGGACGCGAACCGCGGTCAACTACGTGGGAGTCCAGCGACATAGCCGTTATGCTAACTGCTGGTTCCCAACATTCCTCCTTTTGGTTAATAAGTTCTCAGTGTGTGTGTGTGTGTGTGTTTTATTTTAATTTTAAAAATTTATTTATTTATTTAGAGATATTTATTTCAACTTCGTTTATTCATTCATTTATTTTAATTTGGCAAGAGAGCGAGCAAGCGAGAGAAAGTGAGAAAGCAAGCCACCAGGACCAGGACTTTAACTGCGGTTGGCCACATGGGACTGTCCAGCACCTTAACCACCACATCACCTCACCTGCTGGTCCCTCAGTGTGTATTTTGTTTTGTTTTGTTTTGTTTTGTTTTGTTTGAAGTTTTTGCTATAGGGCACATGCGCTCGCCAGAAAGACAGAGAGACACAGAGAGACAGAAAGCGAGAAATCACCCCTCAGGGGGGATGGCCATGCTGCAATCCCTTCTCCTCCATTCTCCTCCAGGGATCTTGGGCATGCACACATACGTGCCCAGCGTGAGTTTAAGCCACCGGGTCCAGGACTCAAACCGCAGTCGACTACATGGGAGTCCAGCGACATAGCCATTAAGCCAACTGCTGGTCCCACCTCAGTGTGATTTTTACAACAGATTCTACAACAAATTTTCTTAGCCCAAGGCCATCTCAAAAATTTTATTTCAGAGTATAAAAAGAAACCATATGTTGATGAATGCCAAACCCATACCCCCAGCCCAGGTTCATTTCCTTCTAGACACGTACACTTGGATTGTACATGGCATCTCATTCTCAACATCCCCAATAGCTCTCATCAATTACTGCCCCATCTAACCCTCATCCTTGACTTCTTTTTTTTTTTTTTTGGAGAGATTTTCACCGTAGGGCGCGTGCGCTCGCCAGACAGACAGAGAGAGACATAGAGACAGAAAGCGAGAAATCACCCCCCAGGGGGGATGGTCACACCGCAATCCCTTCTCTTCCATTCTCCTCTCGGGATCTTGGGCACGCACGCACACGCGCCCGGCGTGAGTTTTAAGCCACCGGGTCCGGGACACGAACCGCGGTCGACTACGTGGGAGTCCAGCGACATAGCCATTACGCTAACTGCTGGTTCCCATCCTTGACTTCTTTTCACTCACCAACTCACACTCTCTCTACCCAACCACTAAATTCTGCTGATAATAGCTCCTAAGTATTTGGTCATCGGGAAAGTCAATGATGTATTTTTCTGTTTTTCTGTGCAGAAATGCATCATGACTTTTCCAATGACTCAATATTTCTTAAAAACATCCTCTTATATCTAGCCCGAATATCACTAGTCTATACTTTAAGTGCTCATTATCTCTGCTGGGTCTTCTACTCCTTTCTTCTCCCAATGTCCAGTACACACTCACGCACACACACACACACACACACACACACACACACTTTAACCAGTACTATCTGATTAAAAAAAAAGGTTGACTATCTACCTCAAAACAAAAGCCAGGCTCCACAGGGTAGCATACAAACTTTTCCAAGATCTGGTTCCTGTCCACTCCTTTACTTATTTTACTCTAATGCTTAGAATTCCCATAACTACCAGTTGTTTCTTTCTTCCTATATGTTTTTTTTTTTTTTGAGAGAGAGATATTTTTGCAGTAAGAACACATGTGCTTGCCAGAGAGATAGAAAGAGAGAAATCACCCCCCGGGGGGGATGGCCGCACCACAATCCCTTCTCTTCCACTCTCCTCTTGGGATTTTGGGCATGCATGCACATGCGCCCAGTCTAAGTTTTAAGTCATTGGGGTCCAGGACTCAAACTGCAGTCAACCACGTAGGAGTCCAGCTACGTAACCATTACACCATCTGCTGGTCCCTACCAGTTGTTTCTTACATACGTGCCTGGTATCATACTGTGTCCTCAGCCTAAAATGCCCTTCCCCTGAGACCAGCAGATGGCGTAATGGTTACATCACTAGACGACCACATAGTTGACTATAGTTCAAGTCCTGGACCTGGCGGCTTAAAACTCATGCCAGGCATGTGCGCGTGCATGCCCAAAATCCCAAGAGGAGAATGAAGGAGAAGAGATTGCAGCATAGCCATCCCTCCTGGGGGTGGGAGTGGGGGTGAGTTTTTGCTTTCTGTCTGTTTCTCTGGCAAGTGCACATGTGCTATAGTGAAAATCTCTCCAAAAAAAAAAAAAAAGCTTTTTCTGAAGTCCCAGTCTATGTAATCTCTCCATTCCATGCTCTCTGAACACTCAGTGTTTTATTATATGCTACAGAATATAATTTACTCATTTAATAAGATGTATGTATATGTTGAAAGTGAGATTCACTTTATGTACTTGAATTTGGGGGGGGGAGATTTTTACGATAGAGTGTGCATGCTGCCTGAGAGACAGAGAGACAGAAAGTGAGAAATCACCCCCTAGGAGGAATGGCCATGCCAGAATCCTGTCTCCATTCTCCTCTTGGGATTTTGGGCACATATGCACTCACACACAGCATGAGTTTTAAGTCACAGGTCTAGACTTGAACCACAGTCAACCACATGGGAGTCCAGCACCTTAACTACACCACCTGCTGGTCCCGCACTTATATTTTTTGTGGACTGAAACACATGTACTGACCTAGTCAGAATTTAGTAATACTCTCAAATTAATTGCCATTTTGTTAATAACAACTGCATCTGTAATCATAAGATTATATGTTTATTTTGCCTATAGATAATACTTGGATTCATGTAAATTTACTGGAATAATTTCCTGGTGCTTAATATAGTACTTAGGACACTGTACGTACTTAAAGAAATTATTAAACTCACTTTTTAAAAAAAAAAAATCACTGGACACTCATTTCATGAGGTTTCTCCTCCACTCCCCCAATATCATGTCCCTACTCCAAACAAGTCATTAAAAAATAATTAATGTATTAATTTCACTTAGAGAATTAGGTAAACCTCAGATAATAGACCCAAGGCCAAATCATTTTGCAGAATTAGAATGTGTTCAAGAAATCAGTTATAGGGATGGGCAGGTGGCATGGTAGTTAAGGTGTTGGATACTCCCACATGATCGACCATGGTTTGAGTCCCAGACCTGGTGGCTTGCTGTCTCGCTTTCTCTCTCTCTCTTTCTCTCTCTCTCTCTCTCTGTGTATCTCTTTCTAGTCAAATTAAAATAAATAAGTAAAATTTAATTTAAAAATTCTTTAAAAAAGGTACAATTGAATTGGATTAGACTTCAACACAGAGATGACTTTGTTTCTCCAAACAGCTTTCATTTAGAAAGAGGCCATTCCTCCAACATGTGAAGAAGCATAAATACACTTTCTTCTCAGTCACCGAGGAAGAAATGTCCCTTCTTGATGGGCTGACACTATTTCTTTTTTGTAGGTCTTTTCCCTTCTCCTTTCTGTGGTTTCCCTTTTACACGAAGCTTCTTTAACTCATTTGCTCATTCTTAAAATCTTTTTAAAAAATATTTATTTATTTTATTCATTCATTTATTTATTTTAATTTGATCAGAGAGAGAGAGAGAGGGAAAGTGAGAAAGCAAGCCACCAGGTCCAGGACTCAAATCATGGTTGGCCATGTGGGAGTGCCTTAACCACACCACCTGCTGGCCCCACATTCTTAAAATCTTGATGCTCATCTGTAGAGGCCAAGGAAATGAAGTGTCCCCACGAGTCCAAAATAGGTATTGTGATTTGGATACCAATCATAAGTCTCCTTGCTCTTGGCCAAGGGCTGTTTGCTGAAGTTTCATCACTTTCATGGACTTAGAATCAGTAGGCCTGGTGACTTTCCCAGACAGCTGGGCACTCAGATGACTCACGTGCAAGGCATATTCCAAAAGTGAAGACATTTCTTAAGCAGCAAAGTGCAAGAGTTCTCTGGCCCTGACCTTCCTCGCCGATGCATCCTCTTAAATTCACTGTTTTAATGTTAATAGAAATGAACCAAATGTATTAATAATGCCATAATAAACATACATGAGGCAGAATGGAATAAAATCATTTTTATTTCAACTACTAACCGCTATTTTACATAATAATCTAATGACCCATTTTAGCTATAAATAAAGGTTCAGAAAAGTTCATTGCTGGGGCCGGCAGGTGGCATGGTGGTTAAGGATGCTGGACTCCCACAGCGCTGCCTGCAGTTCGAGTCCTGAACCTGGGGGCTTGCTTTCTCTCTTTCTCACTGTGCCCCTCTCTAGTCAAATTAAAATACAATTTTAAAAAGAAAGGAAAGTTAATTGTTTCAGAATCAATTAACTGATAGCTGGTAGGTAAATGTCAGAACTAGAGTTGGACCCTGAGCCTGTCTAACTCCCTGATTACGAAGGCAATTCTAAGCTTTTTCATTGATTTTTTTTGGGTTAAATTTCAGACCATCTCTATCTCCTAATTACTCAATTTCTTGGAACATAAAATAATTACTTTGCAGGGCCAGCAGGTGGCATGGTGGTTAAAGGCAACCTATTCCCATGAGTCCCAGACCTGGCGGCTTGCTTTCTTGCTTTCCCTTTCTTTCTCTCTGTCTCTCTGTCTCTCTCTCTGGTCAAATTAAAAAATAATAACAAATGGAATTAAATAAATAATGCTTAAAAAAATTACTTCACTAGGCCATGGTGAAATTAAGTAAAGTGCTCCAGTGCAGCAATCATGACTATTTGCACACTGATAGTGTAGAAGGCCGCATATTAGATCTTGCATATGAACAACTGTCTGTCCATTTTGTTCTCTTACCCTAACATGGCTGTCTGCTTCTGTAAACCTGCTTGCTCTTCCCATGAGAAAATAGCTTGTGCTAGCCATACAGAAAACCATATCCAGGATGACATCCTGTACCTGCTACTGTCTTTGCTAACTAGCCCCCTTTTGTTTAGCAATGTAACTGCTTACATGGAATCCCCACTCCCCTCAGAAATAATTAACCTGCTTGATTCAGCTTCTGTAACTGCTTGCATAAAAACTCCTGGTAACTGACCCCCTATAAAAAGACTACTCAAACTTCAGTCAGGGCTGCAGTTTTGACTCTCAGCCCCCCTAAACCCCCAATCTCAGACTGTAGTCTCTGGCCAGCTAATAAAGACTCCCTTTAAACTTAATCTGGCTTTGATGGTCGTTCATTCGGTGGCACTCTACAAGAGGCACAGGTTAAAAATACTGTCATGCACCCTATAATAATGTGTCAGTCAACAACTGGCTACTTATACAACAGTAGCCCCATAAGATTATAATGAAACTGAAAAATTCCTATCATCCCAGATGAGATGTCACACCTGTTATCATTGCAGCCCAAGGCATCACTCATATGCTTGTGGTGATGTCGGTGTAAACAAACCGACCTGCTGCTATTCCTGTGAAAGCATACTGCATACATTATATGCAGTGCACGACTGTGTTACTGGTTTATGTATTGGGCTGGTCTTTTTTTTTTTTTTTTTGGAAAGACAGAGGAGGCCAGAAGACACAGAGAGAGAAAGCAAGAAATCACCCCCCTCTGGGGATGGCCATGCCGCAATCCCTTCTCCTCTCAGAATCTTGGGCACGCATGCACACATGCCTGGCATAAGTTTAAGATGCAAGGCCCAGGACTTGAGTGGACAGCTACATGAGAGTCCAGTGATATAGCCATTATGTCAACTGCTGGTCCCATACTGTGCCAGTCTTATAATGGCATCATTTTCTCTTGTGCTTGATTTATTTTGTTTTGTTTGAGAGTTTTTTTTGTTTGTTTGTTTTGCTATAGGGCACGTGCGCTCACCAGAAAGACAGGGACAGAGAGACAGAAAGCGTGAAATCACCCCCCAGGGGGATGGCCACACTGCAATCCCTTCTCCTCCATTCTCCTCTCGGGATCTTGGGCATGCACACACATGTGCCCAGTGTGAGTTTAGGCCACCAGGTCTGGGACTCGAACTGTGGTCGACTACATGGGAGTCCAGCAGCATAGCCATTATGCCAACTGATGGTCCCTCTTATGCTTGGTTTAATCTCATGTTGTTTTGTTCATCATGTCCCAGTGGGACAAGATGTGGAAGAGAGTAATATTAATGATCCTGACTCTGTGTAATACTACAATGTGTGTGTTTGTGTTTGTCTCTTCATTTTCAACAAAACAGTTTAAAAAGTAAAAATAATAATCTTAAAATTGGAAAAATTTTAAAAAGATATAAAGAAAATATTTTTGTGCAGCTGTGCAATTTCTTTTTTTTTCTTTTTTTTTTGAGAGGTTTTTGCTATAGGGCGCGTGCACTCGCCAGACAGACAGAGAGAGACATAGAGACAGAAAGCGAGAAATCACCTCCCAGAGGGGATGGTCACGCCGCAATCCCTTCTCCTCCATTCTCCTCTTGGGATCTTGGGCACACACGCACACGCACCCGGCGTGAGTTTTAAGCCACCGGGTCCGGGACGCGAACCACGGTCGACTACGTGGGAGTCCACCGACATAGCCATTACGCTAACTGCTGGTTCCCAAGCTGTGCAATTTCTTTGTGTTTCAAACTGAGTGTTACTACAAAAGAGTCTAAATTTTTTTTTTTTTAATTTAAGTTTATAGGGGCCAGCAGGTGGCATGGTGGTTAAGGACACTGGATTCCCACATGGCCAACCACAGTTAGAATCCTGGACCTGGTGGCTTGCTTTCTCACTTTCTTTCTCTCTCTCATTCTGTATCTCTGGTCAAGTTATAAAAAAGTTAAATAAAATACATTTTTAAAATTTAAGTTTATAAAATAAAACAGCTAGGGCTAGAAGGTGACGTGGTAGTTGAAGTGTTGGACTCCCACATAGCCAACTGTGGTTCGAGTCCAAATCTGGTGGCTTGCTTTCTCATTTTCCCTCCCTCTTTCTCTCTCTCAGGTGAGCGCACACACCCTGTAGTAAATTTAAACATAATAATAATAATAAATATAATTTTTTTAAAAAGTGAAGGTTTATTATTAAGGGATTGTCTTATAAAATTGGTGTAGCTGAAATGTACAATTTTAATAAAGTCTACAGTACAGTAATGTTCTAGGCCTTCACATTCACTCACTGAGTCACCCAGAGCAACCAGTCCTGCAAATGTCCTATATAGCTGCACCATTTTGTTTCTTTTTTTAAAAGAATTATTTTATTGAACTTTTTTCATTTATTTATTTATTCATTTATTTTAATTTGGGAGAGGGAAAGAATGAGAGAGAGGAAGAGACAGGGAGAAAGTGACAAGGCAAGCCACCAGGCCTGGGACTTGAACCCCAGTCAGCCATGTGGGAATCCAGCGCCTCTAACTACCACGCCACC
>NW_006159730.1:2459474-2462763 GCF_000334495.1 Tupaia belangeri chinensis | reverse complement strand
CACCCAGCGTGAGTTTTAAGCCACCAGGTCCGGGACGTGAACCGCGGTCGACTACGTGGGAGTCCAGCAACAAAGCCATTACGCTAACTGCTGGTCCCTATGTGTATATTTTTTAAGAATTATTTTATTTAGATTTATTTTATTAAAATAATTTATTTTATTAAAAAAACAGTCCCTGGAGGGATGGCTACGCCACAATTCCTTCTCCTCCACTCTTCTCTCGGGATTTTGGGCATGAACATATGCACACAACATGAGTTTAAACCACTGGACCCAGGACTTAAATCGCAATTTACCACATGGGATTCCAGTGATGTAACCATTCCGCCACCTACTGGTTCTTACCAGTTGTTTCTTACATCCATACCTGGCATCTTACTGTGTCCTCAGTCTTAAATGCCTTTCCTATCTTGAGTGGTTTCACTGTTAGCTCAAGAGGTACCTCTTGCAGAAAGTTTTTGGAACCAGCAGATGGCTTAATGATTATGTTGCTGGACGACCACGTAGTCGATCATAGTTCAAGTCCTATACTCAACGGCTTAAAACTCATGCTGGGAACATGTGTATGTGTGCCCAAAATCCCAAGAGGAAAATGGAGAAGGAACAGTGTAGCCATCCCTGCTGGGGGTTGATTTCTCGCTTTCTGTCTCTCTCTCTGGCGAGTGCATGAACCCTTTGGCAAAAATCTCTCTCAAAAAAAAAAAAACAAAAAAAGAAAAAGCATCAAATCATGATAAGAGATCTGTACTTTCTAAAGACAGCAGAAATACATGTATGAGGTAACTCAAAGAACAAGTATTTCACAAAGCTCTAGTAAGACATATTTAGTGTTCAAAAGACATAAACTGGGAACCAGCAGTTAGCGTAATGGCTATGTCGCTGGACTCCCACATAGTCGACCGCGGTTCAGTAAGACAAATTTAGTGTTCAAAAGACATAAACTATCTTAATTAGACACACTCCTAGAAACTAACTTGTGGCTTTTGTTACTTTTTAGCTTACTTGCTTTCCATATAAGCTAAATGATTATGATAATTCAGTTTACATGGCAGTTTACAATGCCATTGGGAGTAAGTGATCAACTCTCCTAGTCAGTATTTAGTTAATGTGTCTTCCTTCCCTCCAAAGAGTGCAGTCTCTTTCAATTTCTCTTTCTCTAGGGCTTTGCATGGAATTTTCCTCTCCTGTTCATCCTGATGGTGTAATACATGATCACGCGTTTGTTGTTTTTCTCTGGGTCATGTGGGTACTTCTATTTCCTTCTTTTTTATATTTTTTGTCATAGCCTCTTAACAAGATTCTCTCCAGGATCCCTCTGATCTCTGTGATAATAGGAAAGCATTGAAGTGACCAAAAGGATGACAATGAGAGAGGGAGTGAAAAAAAAAATCCTGAAAGCAGCTGAGAGCCCTTAGTTCTAACAATCTCTATGGAAACAATGCCACAGGGATTGATCTGGTAATTGTTCTGTAGGGGATCAGTGGAGTAGTTATGAGCCAATCTCACCAAGCTTTACTCAAAGGATTCAACTTTCAAATGGTAATAGTAGGCAGATTTTTTTTTTTTGAGAAAAATAATTAAATAGGAAGCCAAATAAAAATTACATTTACCACTATACAGTATTTTTTTTTTAACTCAAAGCTTCCTATAATAGTAAAAAGGAAAAACAAATACACAAATTTCAAGTCCTTCCTAATGTAAAGACAGGAGTCCTTCCACTGGAAAAGGCAAAGGCAAAGAGTACTTAACATAAATAAAGGCAAAAGAAAAACAGACATTGCAGTTCAGTGGTGAAAAGTCATTCACATCGTTAGAATGATTTTAGGACTGTGGCCCACATCACACAAAGTATGCGGAAAGAATACCAAAATCAGTAAAAAGATTGAATTCAAGCAAGGGTTGAAAAGGATTACAAAACTTTATCAACCAAATCATGTTGAAAGACTGAAAAGATAAAAGTAGCCCTGTAACTTGAACCCAGGGAAGAAAGACACTGGAAAGAACTCCACTTGAAGTAAGGGAGCTTGGAGTCTTACTAATAAAGCTTTTTTTTTTTTTTAAAGGGGGGAGGGGGAGGAGAGGGCTCAAAGTGTTCTGAATCCAGGACTACCAAATTTCAGGCCTGTTCAAAAGTCTCCAGCCTGGGACCAGCAGTTGGTGTAATGGATGTGTCGCTGGACTCCCATGTAGTCGAGACCATGGTTCAAGTCCCAGACCTGGTGGTTTAAACTCACGCTGGGAGCATGGGAGCATGTGCCTGTGTACCCAAGATCCCCGAGAGAATGGAGAAGGGATTGCTCTGTGGCCATCCCCCCTCCCTGTGTGTGTGTTTGGGGGGGGGTGGAATTTCTCACTTTCTGTCTCTCTCTGTCTTTCTGGCCAGCGCACGTGCAAAAAACCTCTCCAAAAAAAGTCTCCAGCCAGTAAACGAGTAACCACAAAATGATAACCACAAACTAGTAACTCTCCAGATGATTAACTCCAGTGTTTTTAGGACAAGTATCTCCAATTTGCCTAAAATGATGTCTGTTCCCTTAGCACATGAAGAAGTTCATTGTAAACTGAGGAAAGTTCATAGTTAACAGATCCTGACCTTTGAAGTAAAACTGTCTGAACTCACTTTCGGCTTTGCCACTCAGCTGTGTGACCTTGGGAAACGTTTTATTTCTATAGAACTCAGACACCTCATTTGTGAAATGAAGATAATTATTTTTCAGGGTTGTAAAGAGCTAGTGAACTGAGTAGTGTCTAGCCCAAACCTGCTCTCAAGGAAGTATCCTAGTTTTGTTTTTCTGTGGCTTTTAATAATAGAAACTTCCTTCCTCCCCCAGGGGTATTTTGAGAGAGTGGGCTCAAGAATGATAGGAAGGGGACCAGCAGTTAGCGTAATGGCTATGTCGCTGGACTTCCACGTAGTCGACCGCGGTTCAAGTCCTGGACCTGGTGGCTTAAGAAACTCACGCCGGGCGCGTGCGTGCATGCCCCCAGATCCCAAGAGGAGAATGGAGGAGAAGGTATTGCTGCACGGCCATGCCTCCTGGGGGGTGATTTCTCACTTTCTGTCTCTATGTCGGTTTCTGTCTGGCGAGTGCACACAACCTATAGGAAAAACCTCTCCAAAAAAAAAAAAAAATGATAGTAAGACACTATAACCCAGGCAATTCTTACCGCCTATTAAGCAGGCTTTCTAATCAATTAAAGTCAAGAAACCTAAGTTTCTGTTACATGAAGGGAACTGGCCTTCTGTCTCCATCCTTTCACTGCAGAGCTCATGGGGGGGGGGGGATTC
>NW_006159730.1:2428865-2459056 GCF_000334495.1 Tupaia belangeri chinensis | reverse complement strand
TAGAAAGCCAAATAAAAATTACATTTACCACTATACAGTATTTTTTTTTTAACTCAAAGCTTCCTATAATAGTAAAAAGGAAAAACAAATACACAAATTTCAAGTCCTTCCTAATGTAAAGACAAGAGTCCTTCCACTGGAAAAGGCAAAGGCAAAGAGTACTTAACATAAATAAAGGCAAAAGAAAAACAGACATTGCAGTTCAGTGGTGAAAAGTCATTCACATCGTTAGAATGATTTTAGGACTGTGGCCCACATCACACAAAGTATGCGGAAAGAATACCAAAATCAGTAAAAAGATTGAATTCAAGCAAGGGTTGAAAAGGATTACAAAACTTTATCAACCAAATCATGTTGAAAGACTGAAAAGATAAAAGTAGCCCTGTAACTTGAACCCAGGGAAGAAAGACACTGGAAAGAACTCCACTTGAAGTAAGGGAGCTTGGAGTCTTACTAATAAAGCTTTTTTTTTTTTTTAAAGGGGGGAGGGGGAGGAGAGGGCTCAAAGTGTTCTGAATCCAGGACTACCAAATTTCAGGCCTGTTCAAAAGTCTCCAGCCTGGGACCAGCAGTTGGTGTAATGGATGTGTCGCTGGACTCCCATGTAGTCGAGACCATGGTTCAAGTCCCAGACCTGGTGGTTTAAACTCACGCTGGGAGCATGGGAGCATGTGCCTGTGTACCCAAGATCCCCGAGAGAATGGAGAAGGGATTGCTCTGTGGCCATCCCCCCTCCCTGTGTGTGTGTTTGGGGGGGGGTGGAATTTCTCACTTTCTGTCTCTCTCTGTCTTTCTGGCCAGCGCACGTGCAAAAAACCTCTCCAAAAAAGACCCCAGCCAGTAAACGAGTAACCACAAAATGATAACCACAAACTAGTAACTCTCCAGATGATTAACTCCAGTGTTTTTAGGACAAGTATCTCCAATTTGCCTAAAATGATGTCTGTTCCCTTAGCACATGAAGAAGTTCATTGTAAACTGAGGAAAGTTCATAGTTAACAGATCCTGACCTTTGAAGTAAAACTGTCTGAACTCACTTTCGGCTTTGCCACTCAGCTGTGTGACCTTGGGAAACGTTTTATTTCTATAGAACTCAGACACCTCATTTGTGAAATGAAGATAATTATTTTTCAGGGTTGTAAAGAGCTAGTGAACTGAGTAGTGTCTAGCCCAAACCTGCTCTCAAGGAAGTATCCTAGTTTTGTTTTTCTGTGGCTTTTAATAATAGAAACTTCCTTCCTCCCCCAGGGGTATTTTGAGAGAGTGGGCTCAAGAATGATAGGAAGGGGACCAGCAGTTAGCGTAATGGCTATGTCGCTGGACTTCCACGTAGTTGACCGCGGTTCAAGTCCTGGACCTGGTGGCTTAAGAAACTCACGCCGGCGCGTGCGTGCATGCCCCCAGATCCCAAGAGGAGAATGGAGGAGAAGGTATTGCTGCACGGCCATGCCTCCTGGGGGGTGATTTCTCACTTTCTGTCTCTATGTCGGTTTCTGTCTGGCGAGTGCACACAACCTATAGGAAAAACCTCTCCAAAAAAAAAAAAAAATGATAGTAAGACACTATAACCCAGGCAATTCTTACCGCCTATTAAGCAGGCTTTCTAATCAATTAAAGTCAAGAAACCTAAGTTTCTGTTACATGAAGGGAACTGGCCTTCTGTCTCCATCCTTTCACTGCAGAGCTCATGGGGGGGGGGGAATTATTCACCCTTCTACACTGCAAACACTTACTCACTCACCGCCCCCCAATGGACTTCCTAATGTCTGTAGCATTAAGTGCAAAATCTTTTGGCTGGACATTCAAAGCTGCCTACAAACTACCTTTATTCACATTCCCAATCTTAATCCATCCCACAGAAACACTGTAGTCAAAAGTACACCTCTCCCTGGCACTGCAAGGAGCTTTCTACTTTAATGTGCGTTGATCTCTATGGGGATTACCCTCCATCCTTCCCACAGAAATTGAGCTTGCATTTTTGAGGTGTGTGTGGGGGTACTTAAAAAAAAAGCCATAAAGTGCCATAAGAAACCTTGGTAGCGTGACGGCACAAACAATAGGTATTAAGTTACACTTTAAACGAAATTTAACTGTATTAAGGCCAATTCAAAAACGGCCGCCATGAGCGGCTGATTGGTAACTGAGGTTTTAAAGGAAGGAGAGGTGAACGACAACGCGAAGGTAAGAGAAGAAAGCGAGGGATTACTGATTTGTAGAGAAAAGAAAAACATATAAGGAAATCAATCAAGCAAACCCAGGCCTGCAAGGAGCACCAGAACGAGGCCCGCTGAGGGACTGCTGGCAGCTCCACAGCTGGGGGAAGGAGGAAGAATCCCAGACCAAGAGCCAAAATCTGATGCTGGTGGACACTTTTGCAACTTGGTAGCCGAAATACATTGATTTTCTACCACATAATGCAAACATGGTGGGCAATCCTTCCCCGCGTCTAGCAGCCGAACCACGTGGCGCTCTTTCCAGGCTGTTAGCGCTGGAATAAGGGCGGGGCCTTTACGGAATTCGTGCGAGGTGGGGTAAGACCACCGGGGAACAGTTCCAAACCTTGTACCACGGCTCCTTCAAAACACACTGGTAGGCGTGCTACTGCCACCTCACGTCCTCCCGGAGAGGGTAGAAAGGTGCTCAGTTTGAGGGCTGTACCGCAGACAAGAAGGCGGAGCCTGCTCCGGCTCTTTAATTGGCCCAGTCTCTGCTTCTCTCTCCCTCGCCTCCCACAATTGGTCGGCCCAGCAGCGCGCAAGCGCACTTCACGGCGCTCGTGTCTAGGCGGAACCGACTGTCTTCTCTCGCGAGAGTGGGGCCGGCCGGCCTTCGTAGTTCTCGTTCCACCCCCTCCTTCTCGCTCGCTCTCTCCCATCCCCCCAGGGCAGTTGCTATCCTGCGCAGCTCCCTTAGCGGTTGCCGCCGCAGACGGTTGGGAGGACCGTTGTGAGGAGCGCTACACAAGGCGGACGACTCCTCCTTCTGCCGGACCCCGTCAGCACCGGCGTCGGCGTTACTATCTCCCGACAGGGTGAAGTAAAAGGGGGTAGGTTGGGCTGGTGGTTTCGAGAGCGAAGTCGGGAGAAGGACGAAAGAGCGGGAGGGGTAGGGTGGGAAGAAGTGTGGAGGTCGCCGCTCGGAGGCCACCGGGCTGCGCCTCCCGGGCGATCTCCCACTTCTGGGAGGACGGCCTGCCCTGGGAGGACTTGTTCAGGGGGATTAAAGCGGACGCCGCCGAGGCCCGAAGTGGGGAGCATCCGGCTTTTACCCTCTTCCAGCTGGCTTGGCCTCCGCCATTTTGGGCACGGTGGCGCGTCCACCTCGGCTTCCCGCTCTTTCTACTTTTTGTTCCCCAGCTTCCGAAAACTGATTTAGAAGACTGTGGGTGAGGGATGTTGAAAGCTCTCTGGAACGGGTTGAGGGTGGGGAGAGAAGCGAGCAGGGAAAGGCCGGGAAGTTGGGTGGGGGGGTGGGTCAGGGCCGCCGGGCGCGCTCCCGATGGAAATGGCGCCGGATGGGCCTGGCCTCCCGCCGCGGCTTCCCTTCCTCCGCAGTCTCGGCAGGGCTACCTTGGGTGGCGGGGGTGGGGGGGGGCTTTGCCGCCCAATGCGAGTGACTTCTGACGCAGATTCCCAGGATGAGAGAGGCTGGAGCTGGGGGAGGCAAGTCCCTGGAGACGAAGGCGCTCAACTCCCAGATCCAGGACAAAGGAGGCAGACGGCCTCCTTTGTAATTCCGCCGCCCGGTGGCGAAGGTTTTTAAGCCCCAAGCTTGGCAGCCGGACGGGGAGGCGGAGGGGGCGTACTCTCCCTAGCTCTCTGGTCTCTAGGGCAGCTAGATAAACGAAAAGTCTCCCGGGAGGAATAAAGGACGCTTAGCCGGCCCTTATATTCCAGATTTGGAACTTCGAAAAGAGTACGTACTCATTTTCCAAAGAGTTTTTTCACGCTTAAACGTTTATGAAGACTTTGTGGGTAATTATTTTGTGAGTAGAAAAGTGGGTGACTGTCATATAGGCGTGTGAAATGAGCATGTTTTAAAGTAAGTCGTCTTGACCCAGAGAACTTGTGGTATCCCTTTGAACTTTTGGACAGGTTGGTGGTGGTTTAGCAATGGTTTTGAACAGTTGGGCCCCTGTGGGTTAGACATTTTATTTGGGGGAACCAGTGATGGCAAAAAAAAAAAAAGTATGTGTATATGTAGGAATTAAGTTACTTTCGATGTTAAATCTCCAAGAACTTCATTTGTGCATAGATTTTTCTTGGCATTATGGTGTTGAAGTAAAATACTTCATGATATAGTTAGGATTTATTTTCTTTTGGTAGCTGTGTATGTGTGTGTAGGGGTATAGTATTTTTGAACAAAGAAATAAACCTACTAAAAGAAAAACTAAGCCTAGTTAGTCATCTAGGTGTGCTGTGGGCGGGGGAGGTCCTTGGAGCAGAGGAGAGCTGGATCAGTAATTTTCATTGAAGACAGTACAAAGGATGGGCAAGGCTGGAGAATAAGTTTCCGATTATGCATACAAATCTCTACAAGAAGTCTGTTAATCTACTTCAGTTTTAAAAAACAAAACAAAAAAATCTTTTCTACTAATGTTGATGTTCTGTGAAACTTTTTGAAGATTGCCAAAAAAGTTCACCAAAAATCTTACCTTGAAATAGGTTTTAGTGGATTTTGAAGACAGCCAGACTTTCCTATAAAGTAGTACATGATTTGACAGATAGCTTTCAAAATTGGATTAGACTGTACACCTTTAATGTTCATCATCTTTTGATGTCCTTGTTTTGTTAAATAAGTAACTAACTGAACACTAGTAGGTAAAAACTTGGTTCAAGTAAACTCATTTTTGAAAATACATTCCCTTTAGTTATTACTGTCTAGGTTTTTTAAAATTAAGCACTTGGGAAAGGAGGAATGATGTAAATTTTTCATTACGATTAAATTTGCTATCACCACTTTTGCCAAAAAAATTCATTCTCATTTTCTAGACCTTGGGTACTACTTTTAGGCTACTGTTTACAGGTTTTTTTTTTTAATTGATGCATGAAATTACTTATGTATTGGATTTGAGAGGATAGAATATTCCTCCATATTTTGAGAATTGTGCATTTCAGTTGGTCTCTATTGGAAACTTTCTTAACAGCTTTGGGATATAACTAAACTATTCTTAACCCATTTGAAATGTACAGTCTAGTAGGTTTTATAATAGAGTTGTACGAATGTCACTGCAATCGATAATTTTAGAACATTTTTATTACTCCAAAATGACACATTATAGTGGTAATTCCCCATACTAGTTCCCTTCCCTCAAATGTCCATCACTGATCTGTCTTTGTAGATTTTTGTATTGTGGATATTTCAGATATAAATGAAATCATACAATATGTGATCTTTTATAACTGGTTTCTTTCACTTCTGTAGTGTTAAGAAATTGTATTTAAAACCTTATAAAACTAAAGTAATTCATATTTCAACTGCTGGAATTTTTGATTAGTGCTAATTTTTTTCGGGGGTGGGGGGAGAGGTTTTTTGCTAATAGGGCACATGAGCTCGCCAGAAAGACAAGACAGAAAGAAATCACCCCCTAGGGGGATGGCTACTCTGCAATCCCTTCTCCTCTCTGGAACTTGGGCATGCACGCACAGAGAGAGGCCCAGTGTGAGTTTAAGCCACCGGAACTGGGACTCAAACTGCGGTCGACTACATGGGAGTTCAGCTACATGGGAGTTCAGCGACATAGCCATTATGCTAACGCTGGTCCCAAAACACTTAATTCTTAAGAACAGCCACATTGATTAGCCACATTGTTGAAAGATTGTAGTTTCTGACAGCTTTATTAAAGCATTAGAGTATTTTGTATGTCCTTAGAGTTTTTCTGAGTTGTAGGTAGAACTTTAGACTCAGATTTTGGTTTTTGGTGGGGGGGTAATAAAGTGAGGATTTTTTAAATTTCACACACAAAAATAGTTATTGGATAGTTATTCTATAAAATAGTTTGTGTTCTGAATTTGGTTAACTTCTGTTAAAAATTGTGTTAACAGTTTAGTGATTTTTATAAATAATACCTTGTTGTTTCATATGGGTCTTCTCATTGGTACAGGCTGATCCAGGTAGTCAAAACTAGTTTGCTTGCTGGTATTTTCTTGTGAAGTGTTAAGGTTTATAGTAAAGATAAAATCAACTTCATCTTTTTTTGTATTTGCACATGACAGATCTTTATATTGAATTACAATTCTTATATTGAAAAGGGGAACATGCTAAGAGATGGTAAAAAAGCACTGCTGTGATTAAGGTCTTTGCAGAGTTCTTGCATTTTTTTCATAAAGACGTTAGAGCTTTTCCACTCATTTGTGTGTTCTTAAATCATATTTTAAAGGAAACATTTCTTGGTTAATGCTATTTGACAAAAAAAAAGTTGTAAGAGGTTGTGATCATCAAGACATACTGTTTTATTTTCTAAATTGATGTGGGGCCTCCTCTTTTCAGGGGTACTCTAGAATAATATTTAACTTTAAAAACTCCTTATTCACTTTGGGAGAGACTTGTTTTAATAGTCTTTATTTCAAGACTCAGAGTAGTCTATTAAAGGATCAGGTATTTTGTTTTACCAGTCCAGTGAGGTGTAGGTACTACTGCTTTATTTTACATCTAAACAGGCTTAGTTTAAGTAAGTTGTTTACATTAAGTAGCCAGAGAGTGGCAGAGTAGGGATTCAAACACAAGGTTTCTTTAAAAGATCACACCAGTTGTGTGCATAGAATTAGTTAGCATCAGTTAAAAATTTGTACTCTCATTTTTTACTCTCATGGTCTAGCCTGGCACCTAGGACTTTACCTTCAAAATAAAAAGGTGCAAAAGGTGATTCATATGTAGAAGTATTTGGTTGATAACCGTTTACAGAATTTTGACAGTTAGCTAGCTTATTTTAAAGTACATGGATTCTAGGAAAAGGAAACTTGACCTTTGGAGATACTACCACTGACCATTGCACTGTTAATTAGATTCTGTGAAACAAAATATTAGTGAATACTTTTGATATGAATATCCTCAAGCATAAAGGAATCAAGTGAACAAATTGTTTTGTTTACAGGGGATGAGGTGGTAAGGGAAAATTTTGAAATATTCAGGTGAGTAGGATTCCTACAGCTGCATAGTGAAATTTGTAAGGTTCTGGTAAGTTTCTGCAGCTGAAGGACTTCTGCACTAGCCTCTTTTGAAAGTGTTCCGGAATTTTATAAGGAAGGATGGTTTCCTCTGGAAAGGGAACTGGGTGGATGGGTTCAGTTTGGAGGGTAAGGAAGACTTACTATACCCTTTTAAAATTTTTGAATGTGATTACTCTTAAAACATTTATAATATCTAATCAAATGGATTTAAATACAAAAGAGTAAACAGATCTCTATAAATTATTTCCAGTGTCTTTCAAATAGGTGGCTTTGAACTGGGTGCTGTTGGAAAATAATCACTTTTGAATTGCCTATTATTGCAATTTTAAAATACAGTATTACATCATTTTAAAACTCTTGGTGTTTAAACTTAGATCTAGTCAAAATGGAGATAGGTGTTTTTCCTCCAAAACCAATTTGATGTGTTTAAAGTTTATCATAAAAATTTATACTCTTGTGGTGCGATTTTCCAACATCATCAAGTACTCATTGCATTTTTTTTTTTTTTTTTTTTTTACTGAGGGTCTTAATGTAAATGGACACTGCAGCTTCTGAATGATCCACATATTAAAAAATGTGTAGAGCTATTCAGGCAAATAATGAAATCAGAAAAGTGTGGTTAGAATTTGGGAAATGATGAAGAATAGAGTTAGTATTAAAGAGACACAGTCAAATAATTTGAAGACTGGCAGTGGAATTATGCAAATAGTTTTCTTAGAATTTGCTGATATATAATACTTAATCTTATGAATTCAGTTCATTTGGTATGAGGGACATCAGGTTTCCCAGTCTTTTGCTTACCCCGTAATAGATATACTATTGTTATGAAATTGTTACAAGAATAACTTTAGTCTGTGTTACATTTCCTGTTGTAATGCCTCTGAGAGGTATTTCTTCAGTGATTTTTGGCAAGAGTATATTTTGATTGACTGTTTTGTGTGCTTGTTTATTTCTTTATAGCATTTAAGTCAAACGGTATTGAGATGGATTGGGTTATGAAACATAATGGTCCAAATGACGCTAGTGATGGGACAGTACGACTTCGTGGATTGCCATTTGGTTGCAGCAAAGAGGAAATAGTTCAGTTCTTTCAAGGTACCTCTAGTATTAGTCAAAGTTTAGTAGTATTTTGATTTTATATTTGTATTATATTACTCAGTTTTTAATTTGGTAAGACATTTGATTTTTGAACTTAATAAATTTAACTATGATACTCTTGATTAATGTGTTAAAATACAAAATGTGCTTCAGTTAGTCAATAAAGAATGTGTAGAGTAGGTAAAAACCTAATGTACAGTAAACTTGAGAATTTTGTGATGAAATTAATCATAACTTAGCATATGGAGCATAGTTAAATTTGACTTGTAACTTTTATTTTTCATGTAATATAGGTGGGCTTTTAGAGTATATGTTATTTTTAAAAACTGGTTGCAAAGAAAATTATTTAATCCAGTAATATATGAAAAGTTTTCCTTTTGTATTATGGGGTGATGGGAAACTAAGATTTTTTTGTTTTGTTTTGTTTAGACTTGCTTTAAATATTTGATTCAGATGGGAATGTTTCAGCCTTTAACACTGTTCCCCTTGATGGGGTTATTTGTCCTTGGGTTAAAGGGTTGGAAATCGTGCCAAATGGGATAACATTGACGATGGACTACCAGGGGAGAAGCACAGGGGAGGCCTTCGTGCAGTTTGCTTCAAAGGAGATAGCAGAAAATGCTCTGGGGAAACACAAGGAAAGAATAGGGCACAGGTGGGGATGGAGAGTTTGGGATGGTGTTAAATTTTTATTTTTGGGGGTTGTGGGTCACTTATCGTTTAAATGGGGGGGTAACCATAAATTTTTCTGGGGTAGTTTAAAAGAATTGATAATAATCTAAATTAAACTTGGAAAACTACAGATTGGGGTGGGGAATTAATGCTAATAGTCTACTTAAATTAAAATTAGATTGTTTCCATTTTTCTGTAGGATGTTGTTGATAAATTATTTTGTATAATCACATATTTTTTAAAACATCTATCATGTATTAAAGGAAACAAACTAAAAATACATATTTTATGAATTGTTTTCAAATGACTAATTTGTCTATGTAAAACTTAAATATTTAATTATTTAAGTTTGTAGGTGTAAAAAAGTTAACTTATGGTGTACTTAGGCAATTTTGGGTTATGTATCTAGATGTAGAAGTCCTTACTGCATTTTGCCCCATATCTAATTTACTCTAGTATATTTATGCTGAAACCTGTACCTTAAAACATTTTTAAATAGGTATATTGAGATCTTCAGAAGTAGCAGGAGTGAAATCAAAGGATTTTATGATCCACCAAGAAGATTGCTGGGACAGCGACCGGGACCATATGATAGACCAATAGGAGGAAGAGGGGGTTATTATGGAGCTGGGCGTGGAAGTATGTATGACAGAATGCGACGAGGAGGTGATGGATATGATGGTGGTATGTGTATCTAATGAACAAAGGTTCTGTTGTCATTTTCTTAGTGTTCCTGACACTTTGTCAAGAAATACAGAAATGGCAGTAATTTCAGTACCTACTAGGTCTTAAAACCTGTTCATGAAAGTATGGGTTCCAGTGGTTAGCTGTGGAACTTGAATGATGCACATATTAACACCTAAAAAATTCCGTAGAGATTAAAATGAATTATTTGCATATTTTGACATTTTTGTTTGGCAAAAGGATGAAATTTACGTGTGAATTTGTCATTTGGAGATTTTAAATTTCCACCAAGTATTGACTGCTTTTTTCATATGCACTAAGTTTGGACTTGGAAAATTTTTCATAACCAAGAAGTTAAACAGATTGTCTGCCACAAAATATGTCTGCATGAAATACTATCTTTTTAAAGTATATACATGTATTTCTCCTTAAATTATGCAGGTTATGGAGGTTTTGATGACTACGGTGGCTATAATAATTATGGCTATGGGAATGATGGCTTTGATGACCGAATGAGAGATGGAAGAGGTAAAATAAATATTAAAGATATTTTCATTCAGAGGTAAATTTTAGTATTTGCTTTGTAAGCTCTTAGTGGTAATGTAGGAGACTTCTATAAAAAAAACTTTGGCATATTTCAGTGTATTCCTATACTGGGGGCTTATACCTTCTATGTGTTGTATGTGTTTTTCTACATGTATCCAAATTTCATTTTCTAGGTATGGGAGGACATGGCTATGGCGGAGCTGGTGATGCGAGTTCAGGTTTTCATGGTGGTCATTTTGTACATATGAGAGGGTTGCCATTTCGTGCAACTGAAAATGACATTGCTAATGTGAGTGACTTTAGTTATTTGTGGTTTTATACATGGTATCAAAATATTGAAGCAATCTTAATGTCTTATTTTTTAGTTTAGTGCCAAAGTCCATTGAATGTAAAAATGTATCTACTTTTACCTTTTAGTGGTGGCTGGGTATTTTTGGTCCATTTGTGCTGACCTCTATGAGTCTTCAAAAAGTTTGTGGGAAAATGAGTATTATGGGAACACTGGGTTGGGGGGGCCGCTCATACTATAATTGCATTTTTCACAGACTTTTTAAGTACCCCCATACAAGATTTAAGCAAGTTAGTAGCTACATTCTTAAATCCAATTAAGAGCATAGCGAGGGGCCAGCAGGTGGTATGGTGGTTAAGAGCACCAAACTCCCAAATGGCCAAATGTGGTTCGAGTCCTGGACCTGGTGGCTTGCTTTCTCACTTCCTACCCATCCCTCTCTGGTCAAATTAAAATAAATAAATAATAAAGATAAATCTTTTAAAAAGAATATAGTGAAAGAGACTGGTCAGCATACAGTGATGATGACTGAAAAATTATTTCTTTGGTTGTGTCAGGTCGTGGAAGCATAAACATGTAATCAAGTTTAGTGGTCTGTTTTGACTTTCTAGTCTAGATAATGATTAGAAACTTGAGGATTAGAAACTGAAGATTATTTATTAGAAACTGGTTGATTTCAGACTGATTAGGGTCTTAGCCAACATCAGCCACTAGGACAAATCTAGTAATAACCACCCTTTTGTGTACCTGTTGAGTAGCTGCATTAGAGACCCAGTGGACCATATAGCCCCAAAACACTACGTGGTTCTTAGCAAAAAGTTTGCTTTACATCTTACTTGGAACCAGTTGGCCTAAGTTCAGGTGCTTTTAACAGAAGTTAATTAACTGTAGTTAATTTGGGGCTGGCAGGTGGCATGGTGGTGAAGGTGTTAGACTTCCACATGGCCGACCACGGTTCAAGTCCCAGACCTGGTGGCTTTCTTTCTTTCTCTCTCTCTGTCCCTTTATGGTCAGATTCAAATAACAAAGTTAAAGTAGCTCTTTCAAAGAAAAACGTTAACTCTAGTTAATTTGTGATTCGATATAAATTATCTATTTCGGAAACTATTCCTATATAATTGTTAGGTTTATCCAACCCTCTTATTCTAAGTCATGGTATACCCTCTCTTTATATATTTTCTTTTTTTAAAGTATATAATTCTATTGTCGTTACTTCAATTTCACCAGAGAGAGGAAAGGAAGGCGAGAAAGCAAGCCGCCAGATTTGGGACTCGAACCACCATCGACCACGTGATAATCCAGCACCTTTAACCCACTGTGCCACCTGCCAGCCCCAATTTATGTATTTTCTAAATCTCAGGTGAACTTTTATATTCTAAAACAAATTTTGAAATAATATTTTTGGGGAGTCAAGGAGATGGTAGAGTTTTATTAATTTTATTCCCTTCCAGAAGTGTAGGGTATGAGCCTTTCCGTAGGCTAAACTTTTTGAGGTTAGATAAATTTTTTCTTAAAGTTGGTCTCCAGCCTTTCTGCAGCAGCAGTAGTAACACAAGTGTGCTGCAAGGCTGGAAACTAACCATATGGTTACTGCAGATTAAAAATAGAAAGGGCACCTACATGTGGGTGCCAGATTCCTAAAGAGCTGGAGGTCTGGAGAAAGTAGGGACCCTCCCTCCCTCTGTCTCAAAAATAATTACCACCTTGGAACCAGCAGGGGCACATTGTGATTAAGGTGTTAGACTTCCACGGGCCAATGGCAGTTCGAGTCCTGAACCTGGCAACTTATTATCTCACTTTGCCAAATTGAAAAAAAAAATAAATAAATAACACCTGACTTACCTTAAAGGCAGCAAATTCTATTGATGATAATGTATATAGTGTCTTCAACTGGACTAGTGTGAAGTGTATTAATATTGGGTAAATCCACTTTATAAGCTAAGTGATGTATTGTGATTGAATGTATAAAATAAATAAAATAAATTTTAAAAATAAGAACAAATAGAAACAATGAAGGGTAGCAAAAAAGTTGTGTTTTTCCTAAGTGTATGTAGGCTTAAATTTATAGAGCCTCTGTAGTTGATTGTTACCTTGGCAACACAGGGCAGTGGAAGGGAATAAATACCAAGTATTTTTGTGTGTGTTGATTTAGTTCTTCTCACCACTAAATCCAATACGAGTTCATATTGACATTGGAGCTGATGGCAGAGCAACAGGAGAAGCAGATGTAGAGTTTGTGACACATGAAGATGCAGTAGCTGCCATGTCTAAAGATAAAAATAATATGCGTAAGTGGTGCACTTGGCATTCTGTCTTGTTTCCAAAAGTGGGCTTATTTATAAAGTACTCACTTGTTTAGTTAAATAGATCTCTTCGTAGTAGAGCTTGGTTGAGACCTAAAATAATTGGTTTTTAATACTGAAGTTCAGACTTCAGTGGCTTCTTAGGAGTTTTTTTATAGATCTGCACTTGGAATTGTGATAATTACACTTTGACTTTAATAAGAGCTAATTGATATTTTAAAGCTTTGATAATACTGGTCCATTTATTCTTCTCTCTCCCATTACTCTTTTTTCCTCAAAGAACATCGATACATTGAACTCTTCTTGAATTCTACTCCTGGAGGTGGCTCTGGAATGGGAGGTTCTGGAATGGGAGGCTATGGCAGAGATGGAATGGGTATGTAACATTTTACAAATAAGCAGAATGAGCTATGTAGCAATCAGTCTGAGACTTTTTTTTCCCCCCTTCTAAAGATAATCAGGGAGGTTATGGATCTGTTGGAAGAATGGGAATGGGGAACAATTACAGTGGAGGATATGGTACTCCTGATGGCTTGGGTGGTTATGGTAAGTATCTCTTTGTTAAGTTTGGGCTAGCCCCATATGTACTGCAGATAATTAGAAGGCACAGATAACTCTTGCTAAGTTATTCTTAATGTCTTTTTTTTAAGGCCGTGGTGGTGGAGGCAGTGGAGGTTACTATGGTCAAGGTGGCATGAGTGGAGGTGGATGGCGTGGGATGTACTGAAAGCATAAATACCAACATACGTGTCCTGACAACAGCATCTGGTCTACTAGACTTTCTTACAGATTTAATTTCTTTTGTATTTTAAGAACTTTATAATGACTGAAGGAATGTGTTTTCAAAATATTATTTGGTAAAGCAACAGATTGTGATGGGAAAATCTGTTTTCTGTAGGTTTTATTTGTTGCATACTTTGACTTATAATAAATTTTTATATTCAAACCACTGATGTTGATACTTTTATATACTAGTTAACTGCTAAAGGTGTGCTGCCTTCATAAGATTTGGGTTGATGTATTTAACTTTAGCTCTACAAGAAGTAGCATAGTGTGGTTTTAGAGGATAGTACTTCACCTCGGCATAAACTACAAGTCTTAATAAGCAGACATCTGGAATAGAACTTGAAAACAATTAGTGTAACTTTTTTCTTTAATTTTTGCTGGACAACACTGTAAATATAAAGCCTAAAGATGAGTTTAGGTGGCTTTAGGAGTATAAATTCATCTAATTCTGTATTAGTTCTTTTTCAAATGTCATTTATCAGGCATAGCTCTGAAATATTGATGATCTAAGAAGTATCTGGGTTTCTGAAGATTCATAATTGTGTTACTCCCGGGTATGGGAGTGTTGCAAACACTAGCTTGAGGTTCTAAAATAAAATCCCCTTGGCACTTGACCAAAAGACCAAAAAGAAATTTTCAAAAAGTGATAGTTGTAAGTTATTGCAAGGTGTCTTAGAGTAGGATTAAGGTTCTCAGTGACCTGAGAATTCAGTTTAAGTACATAGGTATTTGCTGTGGAGTATGATTCTCACAGATGTATTTTCAGTTTCCTGCCTGATAGAGCATATGATTTTTAAGTAACTGTATAAATCGCTAATTTTTAAAAATGTTGAAGAGACAAGTCCATAGTATGGTCCATTTGAAAATCCTGCAGTTAGGTTTTACATCTGAAATCTGCTTGGAGTTTTAAAGATTATATGTAGCAAGGAAAAGGTGCTTTTTAATTTAATCCCTTTGATTAATATGGCTTTTTCCCAAATTGGCTAATGGATCAAAATGAAACCTGTCAATGTGAATTCAGTTACTGAACTTGTTACTTGTTTTTGCCACAAATGTTATTCATGTAATAAACGTCAATGTGGGAGATAATAGTATGGTGTCTGTCCTAGAATGCTTTGTGTCGGTTACTGATTATAAATCAAATGACTCCTAAAGAGTTATTTTTGGTGTTAGAAAATGAAACTGTGGGCTGGCCCTACCAGCTTGAAAAACATACCAGGAGTATGTGTGCCTCAGATCTTGTCAGGATAGAGAAGGGATTGTAGCATGTCTACACCCCAGTAGTGGGTGAGTGCCTACTTCCTCCTCCCTCCTGTGAAGCATACATGCCCCTGACAACTGAAAACGGGCTGTAATAGATTATATATTTGGAGCCTCTGTCCACTCAGGCAGTGTTTCACCTTAATACCTGTACCATCTACAAGCTATCAGGACTCAGACCACCTATCAAGGTCACACATATGCTTTTATTTTTCTAGGCTTACCCTCTTAAAAATCTTTAAAGAGTAAATGTATAAAATGTTAGAAATGAAAGTTAACCTTCTAAAGCAGGCTAATTTTTCAAATCTTTATTTGGAGTATAAAATTTACAGTTTATTTTAAAAATATTACAAGTTAGAATTACAATTGCAGTTCCTTGGCACCATGATAGTGGCATTGTAGTGCTGGCTAGGTGAGGGAATGGGATGTAAAGTTTATCTTGAAAAGTAAAAGGTAGTGTAGGTTCATAGTCACAAAATACAGGCTTGAATGTTTTGTAGCAACAGAAAGATCCCAAATTAGTGTAAATCATTTTTAAATATGCCAAAATTAAATAGAGAAAGTTGTGCTGCTGTCGTAAAAGCCTTAAAGCCCAGGTCAGCAGTGGTGGCACATCAGTTTTCAGTGGTGAAAAATTTAAAGGTTGACTAAAAATGTGTTGAATGACATCAGCCTTGGAATTTAAGCAACTTATCACATTTTCAAAGTCGCAAGCATAGTAATAAACACCTATGTAAATTTTTCACTTTTGCTTATTACTATTTTTAATTATAAAAATGTTAGTTCTATCCCATCAATACAAAATAGTTCAAGAATATAATTCTTAATCTCTTGAGGACATTTATCACTATTCAAGACAGATTATCTAAAATTCTTTATCAGATCCAGCTGAAGGTTGACCTCAAAAGCTAATGGGAGGGGCCAACTGGTGGTGTGGTGGTTAAGGCAGCTGGACCCTACATGGCCGACTGAGTCCCAGACCCACTGGTTTAAAAGACACGGTATGTGTGTGCATTCCTTCCCAGACTGGAGAAGGTATTGGGGCTGTCCCCAGTGGGTGTTTACTGATGCACATACTTTCTCTCTCCCTCTCTCTGCCCCCCCCCTTTTCTCTGGCAAGCACATGTGCCCTATAACAGATTTTTTTTTAACTAGAAATTTATGGGTTTGGGAAAAACAAAAACACTGATTTCATACTTGATATAATTTAAAAATATCAAATTTTAATGAACATGTACTCAATGGGCCAGCTGGTTATGTGGTCAGTAAGGCAGCTAGATCCCATAGGGCTGTGGGGTTTGACTCCCAGAACTGACTGTGAAAACTACATCGTCAAGGTGTGTGTGTGCGTGCACCAAAATTCTGAAAGGAGAAATGGAATGATTGTGGGGTGGCTATCCCCTATGAGGATGTTTTTTCTCTTTCCTCTTTCATTTATCGAATTTAAAAGAACTGTATATTCAGGGAAAGAACTATAGAACAACCATGTTTTGTGGGAGAGGGAAGTATCTTGATTACTAAAAGTAATGCCTCTAAGGTAATGCAAAATAAAATCCCTATAGTATTCTGAAAGGCTCGTAAAGTGCATGGCTGAAAATACCACCCCTCCGCGCACACACACGCGCACACACACACACACACACACACACAAAACGGGATTCTAAACGGTGATGTTTACATGACTGCTTACACAGAGGTAACTTAATTTTTACAGATGAAATAGTATGCTACAAGCAGTATATAACTGGCTTGGTGTTCACTGACTTTGATCTTTAACTAGTTTGGAGTATTTCATGGTAGTGCAGAACCACATCATCTTAAGACCCTGGCATAGAGGTGCTTGGTAGGCTGCAGGTTTACTGTGTACTTAACTGCAAACCACTAAATGAGGTGCATCCAAGGGAATGTCATAAAAATAATTTGGACTACTAAGGTCTATGTCATATCAAAGGCAATTTTTTTTCTCAATTATAATGCTTAAAGGAGCAAATCTTTTTAAAGAACCTATAATCTTGGGCTATTACACATTTTCTTCTGGTGAAAGACTTAGATTTTCATCTTAGAGCTAGGGTCTGAGGAATCGCTGAACCTCCCCCCCCCTTAAACAAACAGCAGTTTAGTAATACAGGTAATGTGGGAAGATCTGCATGTAACTTAAGGATGTTAAGTATAACTTCCTTTTGAGATTAGAAGAATAAATTGAGTCCAGTAATCAGTGCCTCTTTAACCTACATTGTCTGAAAGATAATAGCAACTCCAACAAAGACTGACTTTACAAAAGATTTAGAGGGGCCAGCCAATGGTATGGGGGCTAAGGGGGCTGAATCCTACATGGCCCACTGCAGCACAAATCCTGGACCTGGCTTGAAAAATATGCCAGGGCGGTGCTTTCTCGCTTCTGTCTCTGTCTCTTTCTGGTGAGCACATGTGCCTTAAAAGCAAAAAAAAAAAAAAAAAACTAGGAAAATTTTGTAATAAAATACTGACTTCTCTCATGCAAAAGAGGCAAAGGGGAAGGAAAAAAGATAAATAGTTTAACTCTTACCGAGATAATGAAAAATCTGTTGAATTGGAATATGAACACTTCTGCATTTCCAGTCTTTGAGGACTGTGAAGCTTTAAAGTGCATTAAGAGAATTACAGGCACCATCAACTATCAATCAGCTTGACAGAATTTGGAATAAAACAATCTCTGAAGCCTTTTAAGAAGGCCTTTACGAGGTAAGGCAAATGTGTGTTGGCTATGTTACCTGGCCTTTCAGTAGAGTTAAGGGTTACATGATTGTTATATTAAGAATTAGACTAAATATGAAGCATGCTCTGTTAAATTGTTTTGAGTAACAGTGGAGAAGGAAATATCAAATCATACAACTTTTAATTCCCACAAGTTGAGTATGTGGAAGATAAACTGGTACCCATATGCTGCTTACGGGCTGTCTGAATACCTTGTACACTCAATCATACATAACGTTCATCCTAGATATTTTCATACATAAAATTTAGTTGACTCTTATGGCAAGTTAGATGAGCATCTCTGAATGAGCAATGCATGACAAGAATCACAGACCCGGACAGGCTTTGGTGAAGAAGGCAAAGGCAGTTCGTTGTCAGAGCAGGCATTACAGAAAATTTCCCCGCAGTTTCTACAGTGGTGCTAAAAAATAGAAAAATAAGGGGGAAAAAAACTATGAATAAAATTGGTCATTTTTGCACCCAAATTTTTGGACTTCCTAACTCTCTTACCTTTCTTTTAGACAGTGAGAATTCCTTTTCACAAAGTTTACAATGTGTTGCTTCCTTGTCTTTCAGCCAAACCAGTCCCTAGTAAGAAGTGTAAATATTAATGCTCAAAGTAGTAACAGCAAAAATGACATGTGAACACTGTTTTGTTCAAGTATCTTTTTTTTTTTGGGGGGGGGGTTGCTATAGGGTGTGTGCACTCACCAGACAGATAGAAAGTGAGAAATCACCCCCCAGGGGGGATGGCCACACTGCAATCCCTTCTCCTCCATTCTCTTCTTGGGATCTTGGGCACGTGCACACACGCACCCGATGTGAGTTTAAGCCACGGGGTCCGGGACTCAAACCACAGTTGACTACATGGGAGTTTAGCGATATATTCATTATGCTAATTGCTGGTCTCAAAAGGAGCTCTCTTCAGGTGGCTTGGGCTGGGGCAGATAGGGGACAAAGATGTTGTAGAAGGGATTCTTGCATTTAGATGCACTGACAACTATATCTTGATAAATTGTACTGACTACTTTCCCACATATAAACCTATTCACCTTTCATAGGAATCTGATGCAGAATCATAAGCTCATTTCAGAAGAGAAAACAATCTCAGGATATGTGGCTTCCTAGAAGTCAGAAAGTATTAATAGTGTTGCATTGGAGCCCAAGGATTCTCAGATGTAAAGGTAATTTCCCTTTATCATGCCACACTCAGAGGAAAGTTTGGATGAAATTATTCTTAAGGTCAATTTCACATAGGGTGATTATTAATAATGTGAGGAGGGAGGAGAAGAACTGAATCGCCAGCGTCCAAACTCCCCATTTAGCGCTTCTGCCTCTGACTTCTTGGGAGTATTAACACCTTATACAAGACTTGCCCTTATGCTGGAGACTTACACATACATCTAATATCTTCCTACAGGAGGAAAACATTTTTTACTCACCTGCAGTGCTTTGTTGGCTTCTTTTATATCTTCTATCTTAAGTTTTGATCTAAAAAGATTAAGGAACAATATATTGGCATTTTTGTGTATGACACTATTAGTAGCCATCATTTATTTGAGGTTTGAGGGTACAGAAAGATACTATGTTACACCCTTTGCATGCATACTCTCATTTAATTCACCAAAGCCTATTTTTTGGGGGGTGGGGTAGTTTCATAGGGCACATGCACTTGCTGGAGACAGAGAGGGAAAGTGAGGAATCACCCCCAGAAGGGGATGGCTACAACACAATTCTTTTTCCTCCATTCTTCTCTTAGGACTTTGGGCATGCATACACATGCACCCAGTGTGATTTTTTAAGCTGCCAGGTCTAGGGCTCCAACTGCAGTTGGCCATGTCTGGCACCTTTATCACCACGCCACCAGTTGCCCTCCCAAAAGCCTGTTTTAAAGATGAAGAAGGCCTGATGAGGTTTAGTCACTTCTAAGAGGTCCCAGAGATGATAACTGGAGCATCCAGGATTCTAACACTGGGCTGTGTAACCCGAAGCCCACATGCTAATCATTAAGCACAGGTTCTCTAGCAGATACAGGAAGTGCTAAGGAAGGAATTACTGCAGAAGCTATGATGCTTTTCTACCTCTTCAAAATGAAAATGCATATTGTAAAAAGCAGTATTTAATTACCTGTGATCCCATTACCCAGAGATTATCTTCTGTGTCTTTCTATGGGTGTTTGTATATGTAAGTATGTTAAATAGAATAATTTTCTACATAGTTTCTGATAACCAGCCCTTTATTTTTTACTCACCTGCAGTGCTTTGTTGGCTTCTTTTATATCTTCTATCTTAAGTTTTGATCTAAAAAGATTAAGGAACAATATATTGGCATTTTTGTGTATGACACTATTAGTAGCCATCATTTATTTGAGGTTTGAGGGTACAGAAAGATACTATGTTACACCCTTTGCATGCATACTCTCATTTAATTCACCAAAGCCTATTTTTTGGGGGGTGGGGTAGTTTCATAGGGCACATGCACTTGCTGGAGACAGAGAGGGAAAGTGAGGAATCACCCCCAGAGGGGGATGGCTACATCACAATTCTTTTTCCTCCATTCTTCTCTTAGGACTTTGGGCATGCATACACATGCACCCAGTGTGATTTTTTAAGCTGCCAGGTCTAGGGCTCCAACTGCAGTTGGCCATGTCTGGCACCTTTATCACCACGCCACCAGTTGCCCTCCCAAAAGCCTGTTTTAAAGATGAAGAAGGCCTGATGAGGTTTAGTCACTTCTAAGAGGTCCCAGAGATGATAACTGGAGCATCCAGGATTCTAACACTGGGCTGTGTAACCCGAAGCCCACATGCTAATCATTAAGCACAGGTTCTCTAGCAGATACAGGAAGTGCTAAGGAAGGAATTACTGCAGAAGCTATGATGCTTTTCTACCTCTTCAAAATGAAAATGCATATTGTAAAAAGCAGTATTTAATTACCTGTGATCCCATTACCCAGAGATTATCTTCTGTGTCTTTCTATGGGTGTTTGTATATGTAAGTATGTTAAATAGAATAATTTTCTACATAGTTTCTGATAACCAGCCCTTTTCACTTAATAATGTATCCTAAACAGTTTGCAGCTACTGACTTGATACTAAGTACCTGCCAAATCACTGTTAGTTACATAGTATGTTCCATGCAAAAGAATATAGTCTACATAATTATCTATTATTGAACTTTCAACTTGCTTCAGATTTTTCACCCCAAAATTAGTTCAGGGCCAAGTGGTGGCATAGCAGTAATGAAAGCAGATTTATGTGGGAAAGATCCTGGGTTCACTGAGCATGCTGGGTAAGCAGCATACGTATGCCTGTACTCCAGGCTGGCTAAGACGGGATAAATTATGGCATGAAAACCCTGTTGGGGTCTATGTGTGTATCTCTCTGGTACTCTCATAATAAACTTAATTTTTTCTTCTTTTTTTGGAGAGGTTTTTGCTATAGGGTGAGTGCACTCGCTAGAAAGATAGACAGGAAGTGAGAAATCACTCCCCAGGGGGGATGGCCATGCCGCAATCCTTTCTCCTCCATTCTCCTCTCAGGATCTTAGGCACGCATGCACACGTGCCGGTGTGAGTTTAAGCTGCCGGGTCTGGGACTCGAACCACAGTCAACTACATGGGAGTCCAGCAACATAGCCATTACGCTAACTGCTGGTTCCTGTTTTTTGTTTTTTAACAGCCCAGCCTGGTGGGTGCAGTTGGTAGCAACCTGAACTGCAGTGCTGGAAATTGACCATGGGTTCAGATTCCCAGGTCAGCCTAAAAACATGCCAGGCATGTGCATACATGGCCAAGATCCTAAGGAGCAGGAGGGCCAGGGAAAGGGGATCATGGCATGACAAGATTCTGTCAAGGGAGCTTCTTTCTTACATGACCACACATGTTATCATGAATTAAAAAGAATAAATTAAAAATTGTTTTAAGTTGCTCATTGAAATTAGAATGTCTGGGGGCCAATAGATGGCATAGTGGGTACATTACTGGACTCCAACAGGGCCAACCACTGTTCAAGTCCCAGACCCAGTGGCTTTAAACCCACCCGGGCCCGGGGCGAGCACCAAGATCCCAGGAGGAGAATGCAAGAGAAGGGATTGTGACATGGCCATCCCCCCAGGTAGTGATTTCTCACTTTCCCTCTCACTGTCTCTGTCTCTCTCTGGCAAACACATGTGCTCTAAGGCAAAAACTAATAAATAAATACAAAGTCAGTAACTACTTAAGTTGAAGAGAAAAGAGAAATTACTCGCTAAGTTTATTGCCAAGTTCTTCAAGAACTTGCTCTTGTTCATGATGTATTTTTTTCAACTGCTGATTTTCATCCTGGAGGTTAAGAAACTCCTGCAAATAATAAAAAAAAGAAAGGAATTTAAGAGAGAAAAACTCTACATCGTACATATACCATTAGTTAGGAACGATTTTTTAAAATTTAATTTTTAATTTAATGTTTTTGTTTTTTTTTATCTTTTTTTTTTTTTTTCTTTTTGAGAGGTTTTTGCTATAAGGCACATGTGCTCGACATAGAGAAAGCAAGAAATCATCCCCTGGGGGGATGGTCATGCCACAATCCTTTCTCCATTCTCCTCTTGGGATCTTGGGTGCACACACACCCAACGTGAGTTTCAGCCACTGAGTCCGGGACTCGAACCACAGTCAACTATATGGGAGTGCAGTGACACAGCCATTACGTCAACTGCTGGTCCCAGTTTGGTTTATTTTAAAGACAGGGTCTTGGCCGGCAGGTGGCATGGTGGTTGGGATGCTGGATTCCCACATGGCCGACTGTGGTTGGAGTTCTGGACCTGATGGCTTGCTTTCTCTCTTTTCTCTTTCTGCTGGTCCAATTTAAAACAATAATAACAAATGGAATTAAATAAATAAATCTTTAAATAAATAAATACAGAGTCTTGACATGTTGTCATCTCCCAGTCTCAGAGTCCTAGCTGGGACTTCGGGGGTGTATCACCACGTCTGGCTCTTTTCCAGACAGGACTTGCTGTGTTGCCCAGGCCAGCCTTGAGCTTGTGATCCTTTGTACTCAGAAATCCAACCCAGGCCCACCCTGTGGTGCCAGCATGCAGAGCTCAACTTCCTAGCACCACACACCACTGAGGCTGGGCCTCCTTTTGCTTTTTACAAAAAGTGTCCAAAGCTCTTTCCTAGCTACCCTTTTTTTTTTTTTTGGAGAGGTTTTTGCTATAGGGCATGTGCCCTCCCCAGAAAAAAAAAAAAGTGAGAAATCACCCCCCAGAGGGTATAACCATGCAGCAATCCCTTCCCCTCCATTCTCCTCTTGGGATCTTGGGCACGCATGCACACACACCTGGTGTGAGTTTAAGCCACTGGATCTGGGACTCGAACCGCAGTCGACTACATGGGAGTCCAGTGACATAGCCATTACGCTAACTGCTGGTCCCTCTTTCCTGGCTACTCTATGTATCAACTGTTTTCATTCACTTAATTTCCTTACTGATATTCTTTATGAATATTTGTATATATGGTTTCCTGAGTATAAATGCAAGATATGATTTATCACTTTAAATAAATCAACATTTGTCAAGATATGATTTTTAAAGTTTTACCACTATTTACTTTTTTAAGACCAATGATTTGTTGGGTCTCATTTCTAAGATGAGCTAAGACATCTTTTTCTTTTTGAAGATCTTCCTGCAAAGTCTGCCTCCATTCCTTCTCAATCTTCAAATCGGTTTCCAGTTGTACCCTTAAATGACAAATAATACATAGAAATTTAGTGCTATTTCTCATGAATACAACATGACAGTTATATTAATTCTTTAATAAGAGCACCATTTTAGATAACATTTTCTCTCATAAATGTTTTTTGGTAAACAAGTTCAACAGAAGTTTTTTGATAACGAAGTTATCAATTCACATGCCAGCTATAAAAGAAGTCTCATTAAACAATAATTTGTTATTTATTACTTTTATATATCCAAATGTTGTATAAGCCCAGAAAAAGCCTTGGAAGGGCACATACCATACTGTAAAAATTGCTTACATCTTGGGAAAGGAACTAGAGGAGATTTGAATAAATGGTTTTAATTATTTGCATCCTGTGCCATGTAAAAACTTTTATAACAAACTAATGAAAAGGATTATTCTTTTATAAGAATCACAGCAACTGCTAAATTGATTTAACATCAGAGACAGAAAAACCAGCCCCTGTGCAAATGTGGCAAGCTGATCACTGTGGGGTAGACCTAAGAACAAGTAGACATCTCCACAAAGTCTGCACTGCCTGGAAATGCCCGCTCTCATCTAAAAGCACTCCTACATTATTCTGACCACCCCTGCTAGTTAGCAAAACAAAAGTCCTCACAGCCCTACTGCAATGTACAAGCAGGAGGGAGCCACTGAACAGTGGCTGAGGCCACATGTGAGGCTCTGGTTCAGTTCTGTCAGTCTGATCCAAATAGGCTAGGGCAAAAGGGTCAGGATGTGGTGAAACTCAAAAATACCCCCTCTTTCTCAAGAAAAAAAAGTTGAACACTTCAAAGGAAAAATGTAGGTGACATCAACTGGCAACTCACACACACACACACACAAAAATAGACTATCACCAGTAGTCAAAGATATGCAAAGTCAAATAATAAGGTTCAATTTTTTTAGGCTACAGAATTACTTTAGGTTAGCTGTGATATGACGCTTTGGCCCTATATTGATACAATACAATGTCCATGATATAGTAAATAAACAAGATACTAAAGAATATATAGCAAAATATTATTTTTTTAAAGAATTATTGGGACGAGCAGTTGGCGTAATGGCTATGTCGCTGGACTCCCATGTAGTCGACCACGGTTCAAGTCCTGGACCCGCTGGGTTAAACTCACGCCAGACACGTGTGTGTGCATTCCCAGGATCCCGAGAGGAGAATGGAGGAGAAGGGATTGCGGCGTGCCTATCCCCCCTGGGGGGTGATTTCTCGCTTGCTGTCTCTCTGTCTCTCTCTGTCTGGCGAGTGCGTGTGCCCTATAGCAAAAAACCTCCCCCCCCCAAAAAAAAAAGAATTATTGAAATTTATTTATTTATTTATTTTAATTTGACCAGAGAGAGAGAAAGCAAGCCACCAGGTCCAGGACTCAAACTGCTGTCAGCCATGTGGAAGTTCAGCACCCTTAACCACCACATCACCTGCTGGCCCCAGCATACTATTTCTAAAAAAAAAAAAAATTTCTGCATATGAAAAAAAAAAAAACAACCTATGAGAATATTCATCAAAATGTTACAAAATGGGGCTGGCCCCATAGCACAGTAGTTGAGCACTGTGCATTGGGAGCCAGGTTCCACATGGCTAACTGTGATTTGGGTCCTATCCCTGGTGGCTTGAGGGACATGCCAAGCATGTATGCATGCGTGTGCAAAATCTCCTGATGGGGAAGAGAAAATGAAGGACCGGGTCTGCTGCATAAACATGGCCCACTGGTAGATACTTTCTCCCTCTTCCTCTCTCCTTCCCTCTGCCTCTTTGGTGAGCAGATCAGACAATTTAAAAAAAAAATTACAAAATGGTTATCTCTAGTTTTTATTTTCTGCACCCTTCTTCCTGTTTTCTTAGATATCAGCCAAGAGTTCATACATTTTCTTAGATATTGGTGCCAAGAGTATGTAATCTTTATGTTCAGCAACTGATAAAGTTATCTCCATTTTAGGGGGAAAAATAGAATTTGTTTTTTCTAACAAAATTCCAGCTGCCCATTTCCATACAGACTGTTCCAATTTTTCTGTGCCATCAGAGCATCCCCTCATTTTCAGATTGCTAACATATTCATGCCGTATCAAAATGGCACCAATAGGGAGACAAAGCTACTGTTAAGAGTCTCACTAGGATGAAAGTCTCTCTGCAGCTGTACCAAAGTCCTACTGAGTAGTTTGCTCTATAGAGATGTGACAGGTTCCTGAATCATTGTTTGGGTCATCCTTAGGGCAGGAGTCACATAGTAGCATCAATACACAATAAATACCTACTTTTCTTATTTTTAATAAGTATTTGCCATAAGGCATGTGCACTCACTGGAGAGGAGAAAGACACTGACAAGGAAAGTAAGAAATCATTTTCCACCAGAGGATGGCCATGCTGTAATCCCTTCTTTATGCTCCTTCTGAGATTTTGGGCACTCATGCACAACTGCCTGGTGTGACCTTCAAGCCATAGTGTCTGGGACTGGATCCCTGGTTGGCCATGTGGGAGTCGAGCACCTTAACCACTATGCCACCTACTGACCCCCTTACCTATGCTTTTGTCAAACACTAGAAAGGTGATTCAGTAACAGAGAACCAGAGTTTCAAGATTATTTTCTATCAACTGGCAAAATGTCCTAGTGCTGCTTTTCATGTGCTTCCTATGGCAGTTTCGGTCTCAGGCTTTGTTGTGACCCCCACAATAAACTTGATGACTTAAATATTCCTCATGATTTCTGTGGCCAAAGGAAGCCATGAAAGTGCTTAAAATTATGAATATTTTTGTTTGCTGAGTGTGCTTTTTTTGTTTTTTGTTTTTCTTTTTTTGGGGGGTAGGGAGGTAGCTTTTAGTTTCACAATTTTCACAATGTATAAATAATGCAAGTCTTCAACCAAGATAATATTCCCTTGCCTAGAACCTTATTCTATATACCAATTCCTCATAATATTGTTTTTTGTGGTAAACCAAAAAGGAGCATAGCATTCTAGCTCTGTACAAGATGAAGTAAGCGTATTACTTTTTAAAAAATTATTTTTTATTTATTCATTTATTATTTATTTATTTATATCGAGAGGTTTTTGCTATAGGGCATGTGCACTTGCCAGACAGACAGAGACAGAAAGCGAGAAATCAACCCCCAGGGGGGATGGCCACGCCGCAATCCCTTCTCCTCCATTTTCCTCTCAGGATCTTGGGCGTGAGTTTAAGCCACCAGGTCTGGTATTCGAACCATGGTTGGCCATGTGGGAGTGTCCAGTGCCTTAACCACCATGCCACCTGCTGGTCCCCAGCATATTACTTTTAATCCTTCAACTAAGTACAGTTAAAAACCCTGGATATTACATATAAAACAAATATAAGAGATTGGCAGGTGGTGTGGTGGTTAAAGGCACTGGATTCTCACATGGCTGTCCCCTCATTTTGTCTAAAGAGTCCCTGTCCACATTCCTGTACTGGCATGGTCTTAGTGGAGGATGGCTAAAACAGGAGATTTAAATGAGATCCAGAGTCTCATAGTACCCACAGTGCCCAGATGCAATTTGAAAAAACATGTCATACCAAGAACCAGGAAAATCTCAACTTGGAAGACAAAAAACACAATAAATAGATGTCAACATGTCAGACAATTCTAGAATTATCTAAAATTTAAAAGTGGCTAACATGAAAATGTTCCCATGAGCAATTAAAAGCACACATGAAAGAATAGGAAGTCTTACAGAGGGAAAAAAAAAAAAAAAGAAAATATAACAAATAGACAAATGAAGCTAGTGAGGGAAGAATGAACAAACTTGAAAATAGGACAAAAAGGGTGGCATGGCGGGTAAGGGTGCCACATGACCACCCTTGGTTCAAGTCCCAGACCTGGCAGCATGCTTTCTCACTTTCTCTCTAACTCTGTCCCTCTCTGGTCAAATTAATATAAATAAATAAATGTATAAATAAAGTTAAATAAAATAATTCTTTAAAAAGAAGACAGGACAACAAATTATTCAATCTGAACAACAGAGAAAACAGACTGGAAGGGGAAAAATAGTCTCAGGGATCTGCACAACTATAAACAAAGATATAACATTCATAATATCAGAGTTCCTAAAGAAAAAGAAAGCAAGTGAAGCTAAAGAAACAATCTGGGGGGACCAGCAGATGGCATACCAGCTATATCACTGGACTCCCACATGGTTCAAGTCTCAGACTCAGTGGCTTGAAAATCACGCCAGGCATGTGTGCACATGTCCCCAAGATCCTGAGAGGAGAAGGGAGGAGATGGGACTGCAATGTGGCCATTCCCCCTAGGGGATGATTTCTCACTGTGCCTGTCTCTCTCTGGTGGGTGCATGCAGTGCCCTAAGACAAAAACCTCTAAAAAAAAAAAGCAATCAGACCAGCCTGTGGCCTGGTGGTTGAGGCAGGCCATCTCACATGGCCTAACATACAATTTGAGCCCCAGATCCAGCAGCTTCAGAAATTCATCAGGCACAAGTGTGTGTGTTCTAAGTTCTGAAAGGATGAAATGAGAGGAAAAGGGACTGAGGCATGACCATTTCCCATGAGGCTGGAAGGCAGCCTCTCCATTTTTCTCTGGCAAGTGCATAGGCTCTCTAGCAGAGAAGGACCAAAAAAAAAAAAAAGGCAAAACAACAATAAGAGTGGAGATATAGTGACTGAAAGTTTCTGACATTTGGCAAAAACAAAAATCCACAGATTGGTGCCAGCAGGTGGCATAGTGGTTAAGACACTGGACTCCCATATGGCCAATGGCAGGCAGTTCGAGTCCCAGACCCACAGCTTGAAAAACACACAGGGTGTGTGTGTGCGTGTGTATCCAGAATCCAGAAGAGAGGAGAAGGGATTACAGTGTGGCCATCCTTGGGGAGGATGATTTCTCAGTTTCCTCTCATTGTCTCTGTCTCTATATCTCTCCAGTGAGTGTGCATGCCCTATGACAAAAACCTTAAAAAAAAGAAAATTAAAAATGATAGCCAAATTCCAAATAAAATAAATCCAAAGAAAAAATTTTGAAAGCAATTGGGGAGACCTGACATAATGCCTACAGAGGAACAGTGATTCAAAGGACAGCATTTTTCTTCAGAAACCACGAAAGCCAAAAGAAAGTGATACATTTTTTAAGTGCAGAAAGAACTGTCAAACCCAGAAGTCAACATACAATGAAACTATCCTTTAGAAATGGAAGTGAAATAGATTTTGATGCTTACAGACCTACTCTAAAAGAATATTTTTGCCAACAGGCCCACCCTAAAGAATGGGTAAAGGAGTTCAGACACATTTATCTTAATTTGACTAGAGAAAGACAGACACACAGAGAGAAGGAAAGTAAAAAGGCAAGCCACAAGTCCAGGACTCGAGTCATGGTCAGTCATGTGGGAATGTCCAGTGCCTTAATCACCACACCACCTGCTGGCCCCAAGAGTTTTCTAAATTGTACTTAAGACAATAAATTATGTTTAATGATCGAAGCATATATTATATCTAATGTCATAATACAGAAGAAATGTTTAAGCAAATTTTAAGGGGGAGAGTGTAGTTTATATAATATAGTGCAATTATATAATATAGTGCCTAGAGCAACGACTAATATACATCTGTATAATATCTACACAGCCCTGTAGCATAGTGGTTAAGCACTGTGCACTTGGGCCAGATTCCATTTGGTCAATGGCAGTTGGAATCTTGGCCCTGGCAGCTTGAAAGACATGCCAGGAACATGTGTTTGCATGCCCCAAATTCTAAAGAAACTAAGAAGTGGAGGAAAAGAATTATGACATGAACAAAGCCATTGGGAGTTTTTCTCATTCTGGCAAATACAAGCACCCTCTAGCAATGAAAACTATACAAAGAGGAACAGCAGATGGCATAATAGTTATGTTGCTTGACTTCCATGTAGTCGACTACGGTTCACATCCCAGACCCAGTGGCTTAAAATTCACGCCGGGCGTGTGTGCGTGCATGCTCAAGATCCTGAGAGGATAATGGAGGAGAAGGAATTGCAGTGTGGGCACTCCCATGGGTGGTGATGTCTCACTTTCTGTCTCTGTCTTTCCAGAGAGTACACATGTTCTTTAGCAAAAATCTCTTTAAAAAAAATACACACACACACACACACACACACACACACACAAAGAGATTCACTCAAAAATACTATAGATGGGGGGCTGGCAGGTGGCATGGTGGTTAAGGTGCTGGACTTCCACATGGCCAACCACAGTTTGAGTCTTAGACCTGGTGGCTTGCTCTCCCAGTTTCTCTCTCTCCATCTCTCCTCAAATTAAAAGAAAATACATAAATACATAAAAATAAATAATTAAAAAAAAATCCTACAGATAGGGACCATCAAGTGGCATAATGGTTATGTTGCCGAATTCCCACATAGCCAACTATGGTACAACTCCTGAACCTGGTGGCTTCAAACTCATATTGGATGCATATGTGTGCATGCCCAAAATCTCAAGAGGAGAATGGAGAAGGGATTGCAGAGTGGCCAACCCCTCTTGGGGGTGATTTCTTGCTTTCTCTCTCTCTCTCTCTGCTTCTCCAGTGAGCACACGTGCCCTTTAGCAAAAATCTCTCTTAAAAAAAATAAATAAAAACAGAAATCAGCAGGTGGCATGGTGGTTAAGGAGCTGGAGACTCCCGCATGGCCAACCACAATTCGAGTTCCGGACCTGGTAGCTTACTCTCTGACTTTCCCCCTCTCTCTCTGTGTCTCTTTCTGGTCAAATTAAAATAAATAAATTAATTAATTTAAAAAAAACTTACAGATAAATCAAAATGGATGTTGATTTACCTATATTGACTTGGGACCAGCAGGTGGCATAGTGGTTAGGGTGCTGGACACTCCCACATGGCCGACCACAGTTCAAGTCCCAAACCTGGTGGCTTGCTTTCTCATTCTCTCTCTCTTTCTTTCTCTCTCTCTTTCTCTCTCTCTCTCT
>NW_006159730.1:2418469-2428824 GCF_000334495.1 Tupaia belangeri chinensis | reverse complement strand
GGATGAATAAATAAAATTAAATAAATAATTCTTTAAAAAAAAAAAAAGAGAAACAAACAGGGACCAACAGATGGCATAATGGTTACATCACTAAACACCCATGTAGTTGACTGCAGTTCAAGTCTCAGACCTGGCAGCTTAAAACTCACGCCAGGTGTGTGTGCGTGCATGCCCAAAGTCCCAAGAGGAGAATGGAGGCATGGCCATCCCCTCTGGAGGGTGATTTCTCACTTTCTGTCTCTCTGTCTCTGTCTCTCCAGTAAGTACACATGCCCTATAGCAAAAAAACTCTCTAAAATAAAAACACAGAAGAAAACAATAAAGTGGCATACTTATACTCTAATATATAAATAATTATATTAAATGTAAATGGACTAAACATACCACAAAAATATGGCGTTTTCAAAATTGATTAAAACAACATGAACTGGGGCCAGCAGGTAGAATGGTGGTTGAGGTGCTAGACTTCCACCTGACCAATTGCAGTTCAAGTCCTGGATCTGCTAGCTTGCTTTCTCACTTTCCCTCTATACCTGTCTCTTTCTGGTCAAATTTAAAAAATAATAATAGTAAAAAAAAAATTCTTCTTAAAAATACTTTAAAAAATGAACCATATGCTGTTTGTAAGAAACTCATTTTAAATAAGGTAAGTTGAAAGTAGAAAGATGGAAAAATGTAAATATTAGTCAAAAGAAAGTAGGAATGGCCATATTAAGATCAGAAAAACATAGATTTCAGAGCAAAGAAAATGACCAGAGATAAAGAAATGCATTAAACAATGACAAATGGGTCAATCTACCAAGAAGATGTATTAGCAATTTTAAATGTATAGGCACCAAACAATAAGTTGCAAAGAGCAAAAATTGATATAATTAAAAAAGAAATACACAAATCCACAATTATACTTGAATATTTCAACAAATCCTGGATCAATAATTAATAGGACTATTAGACAGCAAGTCAGCAAACGTAGAGAAGTTAACACCACCTCAATCAAGGACCTAAAAGCAGCTTAGCAACTTAAATATCATACACAGCATGTGGTCATGTTTAATGATCCTATAACAACATACATACCTCCCAGGGCCAGCTGGTGGTGTAATGGTTAAAGATCTGGATCCCACATGGCCAACTGCAACAGTTCAAGTCCTGGATCTAGTGGCTTCAGAAACATGCTGAGTGTGTGCCCAAAATCCTGAAAGGAGAATATAGGAGATGGGACTGCAGCATAGCCATCCCCACTAGGGAGTGATTTCCCACTTTCTCTTTCTCCTCTCATCCTCTCTCTCTCTGACAAGCACATGCACCCTATAACAAATTAAAAACAAAAACAGCAACAAAAAAAGACTCTATTTTTCACTATTTCTTTTTTTAATAACAAATGTAGAACATATTTACTTGAGAAAATACTGATGTTTATTATAAAAAAACTAAAATGCCCTATCAACCTACCATCCCTCCCCAGAGTAACCACCTCCCCAGATCTATATTCCTTAAATTCTTTTCTTTTCTTTTTTGGAGAGGTTTTTGCTATAGGGTGTGTGCATTCGCCAGAAAGACAAAGAGAGATAGACAGAAAGCAAGAAATCAGTCCCCGGGGGAATGGGGTGGGGTGGGGAGGGGGGATGGCCAAACCTCAATCCCTTCTCATCCATTCTCCTCTTAGGATCTTGGGCACTCACGCACACCTGCCCAGCGTGAGTTTAAGCCACCAGGTCCGGGACTCGAACCGTGGTTGACTACATAGCCATTACACCAATTGCTGGTCCTCTTAAATTCTTTTCTATATATAGGTAAATATACATATATGCATGATTTTCTTTAACTTTATAAAAATGGGATCATATTCTGCATACTGTCTGTAACTTGCTTTTTTTCAATTCAGTGACCTTTTCTAGTTGGTGATATAGAGAACTATCATATGAAGTGTTCTCATATCATAAAAGTGTTCTCAGAAAATAGGTTCTTTTTTTGGAGAGGTTTTCACTATAGGGTGTGTGCGCTCGCCAGAAAGAGAGAGAGAATCAGAGAGACAGAAAGCGAGAAATCACTCCCCAGGGGAGATGGCCACGCTGCAATCCCTTCTCCTCCATTCTCCTCTTGAGATCTTGGGCATGCATGCACACGCACCAGCGTGAGTTTAAGCCACCGGGTCCGGGACTCAAATCGCAGTCAACTGCATGGGAGTCCAGCGACACAGCCATTACACTATCTGCTGGTCCCAGAAAATAGCGTGTTCTTTGATAATATAAGTTCCTTGGGGTTTCAAAGTCCTATATTCCATACCTAGAAATGTAATGGCCATCAGATTAATGTTAAATAACAGCAGAAAGAACCAAACTATCCTAGAGCAAAAAGACAGTAAGACATAGTTCAAAATGCTCTATAAACAATAAAGGGAGTAAAAACACAAGTTATCACAGCTGAATTTTCTATTTTTTCAGTTGTTTTAAAGTGAATACTACAATTTAGTTGGCATCGTTAGATATATTAAAATACTGGCATTCTACCAATATCACTCATATACAAAAACACGGTTGGGGGAAAATTACGGACTTTTTTGGTTACATTTCTATTAATTGCAAGAGGACGTATATATGCTTGCCAGAGAGAGAGAAAGCACCCTCCCAATTAGATGTGGTCATATCATAATCCTTTTTCCTCCTTTTCCCAATTCTGTCAGGCCTTTGAGACACTTGCACATGAGCTTCGCATGTTTTTCAAGCCTCCAGTGCCAGATTTTGAACCGTAGTCAGCAGCCCCCATATGGGATCTGGCTTTCTATGCACAGCACTTAGCCACCACACCACAGGCCGGCCTGAGAATTATGCTAATACAAGTACTGTTTCCAAGAGTGAAATACTCACAGCTGTTTCTCCTTTTGGGAAATTTGTTTCTGCAGACTGTCAGATTTACTCAGACATTCCTGTAGATATTTCTCATCCTCATCTTCAGCTTCCATTTGCGCCTTCTCTGCTTGCTGCAATCTGGTGTAATTCAAATCAACTTTGGGTAAAACTGAGGCTAGAACTAGGGTGTAAAAGGGTGAAGAAGACAAATAAAAGAAAAATGGGGAAATAGAAACATTTCTAAATGAAAACAAAGTTTGGGGAAAACTCACAAACTCAAACGTGAAAGAGCCACACAATGTCTAGAAATTGTTTTGTGATGTTTTTTTTTTCCATAGAATATATATAGTATGCCCAGAATACTATCTTCAAATTTGTTTTATTTCTTGTTTATAGTTAACAAAGCAAAGCAATACAGCCTTTACCACTGATTTAGATAGAGCATAATGAATCAAATTTCAAAATATAATAGGTACATCACTGCCTTTTTACAAAACTGTGAAAAGCACAGTATTCATGTCTAGGCATCATATTATTATGTTATGCTAGGATGTGTATGCCAGGAATCAAGTGTGCTACAAGGCCGAGAGCAAAGACCTGCGATTGTTCCCAAAGACAGCGGAGTCCTTCCCACAGGATCTTTATGAATGTACTAAATTATCCCAGAGCTGTGTGTATGTGCATGTATGTTTGTTTGTTTCTTTAGGATCTAAAAAGAATTTAGAGCTAATTGGCATCATTCTCTAGAGGGCATTTTTTTGTTGCTCACCACTTAATACTAAAAATTAGCTAAAAACCTGATTTTCATTTTTCTTCATTTGTTTGTAGGCCATTGGTTCTCCTGTGCTTAGCTCCACTCCTTGCCTCCTTTGGCCATTTAGGATTTCTTAGATTTAATTTTAACATTTTTATAAGACAACATCTCCCAGGATTAAAGGGATGTTAATTTGTTATAGGAAACCACAGGAGAAATTTCTGTTCAACTAACTGAAAAAGACTGCCTGTTTCTTTCTCCCTTCCAACCATACCAATGGATATCTCTCACAGATTTCAGGAGTGTAAGTGATGCTTCCAAGAAAAGGAGATAACATTCATGTTACCTCTAAATTTTAATTTAAATTTAAATTAAAACAGTAAGTGGGCAAGGACAGACCCAAGCTTTTTTTTACATTTATAGGAAGTAAAATAAAAGCCAGAGTGAGGTAGGACTTGAAATTGTGCTATCACAGAAGAGGGCCAGAAGGAACCGGGAAATTAAGGTGCTAAAGCACAGGATAATGGCCAATCTGCTTTATAAACTATTTAAAAACATATTTTAAAATCAGTAAGGAAGCCATTAGGCAAAGATGGGCCTATGGGGGAAAAATATCTGTGCCAACACATTATGAAACCAAAGGTTAACTTATTAATAAACAATTTTTAAAATATTTTCCATCAAAAAGTAGCTAAAAAGATAAAACTGCATTTGAAAATCCTGACCTCCAAAGGGTCAATACTCAAATCAGCCCATGTGCACAAGGTCTGAGGAATGTAATTTTGGAAATCCAAGTGCACCCACTCTGCAGTATGGTAATGTATCACCACAGCAGCTGACTAGACGTGGACAGGGTTCCTAGCACCCTTCTAGAATACTTAATAGCATAAATGCTTTTCGGTTGAATATACTATAAAATGGGATTCTGTTTTCATCTGCTTAAATACAAGTGGTTTTCAGAAAGATATATCTTTGACCAGCTTGTACTGGTCCTGAGTGTCAATGCTGGCACATTTCACCAATGACATTGCAATTGTCCTAGTTTGAGTTAACAAATCGTTGTCACTTGATAATGGAATGGACAGAAATCAAAGACAGAAAAGGTAATAAAAATGTCCAAAATGTAAAAATGGGGATAAAGAAAACAAAAAAAGAAAAAAGAAGAAAGAGGATGTCAATAAAAGAATATTCATGTCAATAAAGCATTAATAGTTATGTTTTTCATAAATAGATTTAAAGAAAGCAATGGTAAGACATATGTTGACACCAACATGACAGGGCAATGGAAATACATTACATTTTCCAACAATAAAAGTGAAAAATGCGAATATAAGACAATTTAATTTAAACAAAATTCTATCTTGGGTTGGGTTGAGGGTCTTAGCTCAAGGAAACAAAACTAAACTGCCAATTCAGAATGCTTGTTTTCAGATAAAATGATGGTGAATGGCAAAGAATATGACAATTAAAAGCATGGAAATCAATCAGGGATAATCCCACCATGCATTTAGTTCATTTTTAACTTTTCAAGATTTTTATTTGTGTATCTGTTTTATTTAATAGATTGAACCACACCAAACTGCCAACATTAGGCCTTTTCTAAAAATCTACAAAATGGCAACTTCAAATTAATCAGCCTAATACAAAGCAACTTGATTCCATGCAACAACCAAAACAAAAAGGCAAACTCCTACTGGGCTTAAACAAAAAGATGTCCTAATCTAAACCTTCCTAAAGCTTCTTGTGGCAGGTGTCAGAGCTGAGCAAAGAAAAAGGGAGGAAGAAGGGGAAAAAAGAAACTAAAAGTGAAAATGCTGTACCTTTGTTCCAGCTGCCTCATGGCTGTAGTAATTTTATTGTTTTTTTCTTCTAGTCGGGCAATTATTTCATTTTTTTCTTTCAAGCCATCTTCAGAACCCTAGTAGAAAAACAAAAGCTATAGTGGCCTTGGTTTTTAAACCTGAATATTTATAAATTTCTTTTTTTGTTTGTTTTGGTTTTTTTTGGAGAGGTTTTTGCTATAGGGTGCGTGCGCTCCCCAGATAGAGACATAGAGACAGAAAGCGAGAAATCACCCCCCAGAGGGGATGGTCACACTGCAATCCCCTCTCCTCCATTCTCCTCTCGGGATCTTGGGCACGCACGCACACGTGCCTGGTGTGAGTTTTAAGCCACCGGGTCCGGGACGCGAACTGCAGTCGACCATGTGGGAGTCCAGCGACATAGCCATTACGCTAACTGCTGGTTCCCTCTATAATTTACTTTTACACACCCCCCAGAGGGGATGGCCATGCCGCAATCCCTTCTCCTCCATTCTCCTCTCAGGATCTTGGGCACGCACGCACACGCGCCTGGCGTGTTTTAAGCAACCGGATCCGGGATGCAAACCACGGTTGACTACGTGGGAGTCCAGCAACATAGCCATTACGCTAACTGCTGGTTCCCAGTTTATAAATTTCTTATACCAATTCACTATGGCCTTTTACTCTGAAATGAGCAGAGTTAATTTGTATATTAAAATAATTCTCTAATATAAAGCAATGTGACTATTTTTGTTTCAAATGTAATAAAGAAAACCACAGCCTTCAATGTTTTTGGAAGACAACAATAAATTCTTATAAAATATGCCATTTTTCAAATTAAATTATGAAAGACTTTTTGCAACAAGTCTACTTAATATCAATGTCACTTTATTAGAAAATTCAATTATGATAGTAAAAATATTAAATCTTTCTCAAGGCTGGCAGGTGGTATGGTGGTTAAGGTGCTGGATTCCCACATGGCTGTGTGGACAGAAGTCTGACTACTTTTCCTATTTTTCCGAAATCTTTTCAAAAGGGACTGGGGAAGTCATGTCCACAAACATTAATAGACCATTTATTCTCCATTACCAGGATTCTTCCTACAGCCTGTCCCTGGCATAGTATCTCTGAGATGTATATTCCAACCGATTACATATATTCTTTTGCTTCTCTCTTCCTAAGACACAGAACTTCCCTTTCCTTGAGATGTAGATTAAGCCTTTCTTTAATCTCTTCCCAAGACACAGATCTTCCCTTCCAATCACCACCTATAACCTACCTGCCGTCCCCCCTTCCACATGTCCCGCCTTTTTGGGCCAGACCAATGGAAAATCTCTTCACTAATTTTGTCTGTCAACCTCAAAAACAAATAAAATGAACCCCTGTACACAATCACCCTGAGAAAGGCATGTATGCCTCTCCTCCGGGCCTAGGTCACTCTTATTTGGCTTGGATATAAACCACATTATTATTAATTTTTACAGTTGGTTATTTTTCCATCGACAGCTGGCTGCAGTTCTGAGTCCCAGACCTGGCAGCCTGCTTTCTCACATTCCTTCTCTCTGTCTCTCACTGGTCAAATTAAAAAATAATACAACTTTTTAAAAGAATTACTTTATTTAACTTTATTTATTTATTTGCTTATTTTGAGAGGGACTGAGTGAGAGAGAAAGAGGGTAAGTGAGAAAACAAGCCACAAGGTCTAGGATTCAAACCACGATTGGCCATGTGGGAGTTCAGTACCCTTAACTACCATGCCACTTGCCAGCCCAAATAAAAAAAAATTCTTAAAAAAAAACCCAGAGGCTAGCAGGTGGCATGGTGGTTAAAAGCACTGGACTACCACATGGCTCGCTGTGGTTTAAGTCTCAGACTTGGCAGCTTGCTTTCTCACTTTCTTTTTTTTGTTTCTTTCTTTTTTTTGAGAGGTTTTTGCTAGGGCGTGTGCTCTCGCCAGAGAGAGAGAAAGTGAGAAATCACTCCCCAAGGGGGATGGCCACGCCACAATCCCTTCTCCTTCATTCTCCTCTCTGGATCTTGGGCACGCACGCACACGCACCCAGTGTGAGTTTAAGCCACGGGACTTGAACTGCGGTAGACTACATGGGAGTTCAGCGACATAGTCATTACACTAGCTGCTGGTTCCTAAACTGCTACTCTTTTAGCGCTAAGAAACAAATTCATATCCTACAAAAAACAATAGCTTGTATAACCAATATGGCACATGTAAAATGGGTTTATCTCTTAAGGAGATACAAGGATTATTTGTAAACCAGAATTCATAATACAAGATATAACTGCAGATAAACAGTTCTTTAGCAGGGCCAGTCAGTGGTGTGGTGGTTAGGGCAGCTGGATCCCACATGGCCGACTGTAGATTTCGGGTCTCTGTCCGGTGGATTGAGAAACACGCCCAGCATGTGTACATGCATGCTCAAAATCTCAAGAAGAGAATGGAGAAGGGACTGTGGCAGGGCTATCCCTCCTGGGAGGTGCTTTCTTACTTTCTCCTGTTTGCTTTCTTTATGAGCACACGCATCCTATTGCAAATTAAAAAAAAAAAAAAAAGATTTCTCAACCGAAACAAAACAACCAAGAAAATGCCCTAAAACTTCAATACAGAAATTAACAGGGATGATGAGTATGCTAATTTATACTGATTAAGTCATAAGACATTGTATTCTCTTGATTTTTTTTTTCTTTCTCCTACAGGGCATATGCACTGCGGAAGAGAGAAAAGAGAGGGAAAGTGAGAAAGCATCCTCCCAGGGGAAACAACAGTGGCACAATCCCTCCTCCTCTAAGGATTTTGGGCACATTGCTGGGTCCAAGACTTGAACCACACAGTCGGCCATGTGGGATTCGGCAGCCTTAACCACCATACCACCTGGCAAGCCTCACACTGTATTCTTGTACAGAAAAATTACACTGGACTCCCACTGATATGCACAATTATTGTATGTTAATAAAAAATATTATTAAATATAGGAGAAAAGACAGGTTCTTTTTAGTCTGTTCTTTAATACTTTTCATTATGTTTTAAAGTTTTCATTTAGAAAAAAGACAATAGATTCTACAACCAATATGGCCCATGTAAAATGGGTTTACCTCTTAAAAACCAAACTCTTCTTATAAATATTTATTCTCAATTTATATAAAAAGAAATTACAAGAATTTAGGAACTTTCTTTACCTGCAACTTTTGATACATCTCTATGTTAATTGCTTTAACTTCCTCCAGTTGTTGTCGAAGGCCTATCAGAGTATCTTGTTTCTCGTGGATATCTTTCTCCAACAATTTCATGGCAAGTTCGATCTCATGTTTCATACTAACTTGTACTGCTAGTTCGTTCTCCGTATCCTGCAATTTCAACATTTCCTCAATTCACACGACTTGGGGTGTCAAAATCATATACAGATCAGTTAATGAGACTAAGAAAGAGTTTCTATTCTGTATGCGGACTGCTCCATGTAAGTCCACTAAAGGGAATCAACCAGGCCCTATAAGAACATAATATTTTAAATGCATTTTTTTGAGAAAATAAACATATTTTTCTATATCCTGCTTATTACTACTGTTGTGGTTCAAATAATTAAATCTTTTTATACCTCACAAATTCAGTATTAATTTTCCTTAAATAAAAGGAAATGAAGCAAAAAAAACAATAATAAAGATAAAAATAAAAAAAAGGAAATAAAGCAATTTGTACAAGGCCAAAAATAAATCAAAACTGTTTTAATGTTTTCCATAAAATTTTTTTTATTGTAAGAAGTTTCCTAACACTAAAGACAAGAAAATAGAAAGGCTGGCAATAAATATTCTCTTTTTGACCTGGGTGGTAGATACACATGTATTTGTATTATAACTCATTCAACTATACATTCATATTTTTCTTAGGTATTATATTTCACAATTTCTAAAATTAAAAAAGTTCATATTAAATATCACTTTATTAGTAACTGATTATATCATTCTGTTCTCTTCTATTTTTTTTTTTTATAATGATGGTCATAATCCATTCATTTCACAATCATAGGCTATAGCTCTCAGTTTAAAAAAATACAGCTACATGGGGCAGGTCCCATTATGGTTCAATACTAAAGGGTTAAGGGAGCTGGATTCCACATGGCCAACCACATGGTTTGAGTTCCAGACCTAACACTTTGAAAAAAATGCCTTTCTTTGACCATGCCCCATTGGGATCTGCTTTCTCCCTTTCCCTCCTTCCCTGTCTCTAGTAAGCACACACATTCTCTAAAAAAAAAAAAAGAAAGAAAGGGAGAAAGGAAGGAAGGAAAGAAGGAAGTAAGGAAGGAAAGAAATACTGATATAATGGAAGCTTCCAGAATTTGAGGGCTGGGCCAGCTCCATAGCCTAGAGGTTAAGATGAGCTGGATCCCACATGGCAGACCTCAGTTCTAATTCTGGCCCCAGAGGCTTAGAAAACACACTATGTGTATGTGTGTGCATGCCCCACATCCTGACAGCTTGGAGAAATGGAAACAGATTTACAGTGTGACCCTGCACCATTGTGGGGTGCTTTCTCTCTCTCCATTTCTCTTTCTCTGCCTCTCTCTAAAAAGGGTGTGGGCTCTCCAACAATTACCAAAAAAAATAAATTTGAGGGCCTAATTATGGAGGCATAGGTGAAAGGGCACCATTGCACTACACAGGAGCAACATGGGGAGCCCAGGTATGGATCTTGGTGCAGCCTGAACACACTAGGTACACCTGTGCCTACCTGTGATCCTAGAGGGCTGGAAAGCATGAGGAGGGCTGTATGGAGTGCCCATGTTCTGTAGTAAATTTTTAAAAATAATAATGAGGGGGTCCAGCAAGTGGCATGGTGGTTAAGGGCACTGGACTCCCACATGGCCAACCGCGGTTCAAGTCCTGAACCTGGCAGCTTGTTTTCTCACTTACTTTCTCTCTCTCTCCCTCCCTCCCTCC
>NW_006159730.1:2415467-2417581 GCF_000334495.1 Tupaia belangeri chinensis | reverse complement strand
TGTAGGGCGCGTGCGCTCGCCAGACAGACAGAGAGAGATATAGAGACAGAAAGCGAGAAATCATCCCCCAGGGGGGATGGTCATGCCGCAATCCCTTCTCCTCCATTCTCTCGGGATCTTGGGCACGCATGCACACGCGCCCGGCGTGAGTTTTAAGCCACCGGGTCCGGGACACGAACCGCGGTCGACTACGTGGGAGTCCAGCGACATAGCCATTACCCTAACTGCTGGTTTAACATTTCTACCACTAATTCTAAGGGATGTGGACAGAGACTTACAGGCCTATAAGTGCTCTAAAAGATTAGAGAATAAAATTAAATAATCACCTTTTAGATTTTTTAAAGTAGACTTGCTTATTTTTTTTTTCCTGAGAGAAGATTTTTACTACAAGGTGTATCCTCTTACCAGAGAGCCAGAGAGACAGAAAGCAAGAAATCATCCCCCAAAGGGGATGGCCATGTCACAACCCTTCCTCCTCCATTCTCCTCTTGGGGTCTTGGGTACACACACACTCATGCCTGGCGTGAGTTTAAGCTGCCAGGTCTGAGACTGGAACCACGTTGACATGGGAGTCCAGTGAGGTAACCATTACGCCATCTGCTGGTCCCTCAATGTAATTTTAATGTAACTTACCTGTCTTAGCTGAGATTCATCTCTAAGTTGCCTTCTGGCTTCATTGTACATTTCATCTAACCCCTGCCGAGAATGCTTATATGTTTGAAGCTCAGTTTCCACATCCACTTTGGTAACCTAGGAAGAAAACATAAAGCCTTCTGTTCTATAACCACCACTACTAATGTGGCACAAGATTACTAATCTGCGCAAAAGTACCTAAAAATGGTCATTCCTGACACAAGCCAGTCTGTTAGAAAGGTATATGTACTGACCTCCAGGTGCTGCTGTGTCTTCATTAAAATCAATTTATTTTCACTTCGTAACTGATGATTTTCTTCTTGAAGTTTAATAATGTTATTCTTTGCTATTGCTAACTAAAAATGATGAAACAGAGGCAAAAAGAAAGATTTTTAAAATCTTTACAAGTTACATTCATGGCTATAAAAAGAGAAAATTAAATTTAAAATACTAGTAAAAGGTCCATACTTCTACAGAGTTTCTCTTAAGAAAACTGTGTTCTTTCTTCCAAGATACCAATGAAAGAAATTATACTCTTATTTCCTTCTGTATTATTCCTGCTATTTCCTTTTGTAGTTAATAATATGCTTATTGTCTGATTCACACTATGTCCTGAACACAAAATATATGAGTAAGCCTAGAGAGGAATTATGTATTAAACAACAAGACTGTAAAAACTGATTTTTTTCTTTTTTCTTTTTTTTAGGGGGAGAGGTTTTTGTTATAGGGCACATGTGCTCGCCAGAATGACAGAGACAGAGAGATGGAAAGGGAGAAATCACCCCTCAGGGGAGATGACCAAACAGCAGTCCCTTCCCCTCCATTCTCCTCTTGGGATCTTGGGCACATATGCACACGCACCTGGCGTGAGTTTAAGCCACTGGGTCTGGCTTGAACTGCAGTCGACTACATGGGAGTCCAGCGACACAGCCATTACGTGAACTGCTGGTCCCAAAAACTGGTGTAAAGATAAAAATATGTAGGGCCAGCAGGTGGAATAGAGATTAAGACAGCTGGATTCCACAAAGCCAACCGCACGGTTGGAGTCCTGGACACAGAGGCTTGAAAAATATGCTGGGACAAGCTGGTAGGTGGCATGGTGATTAAGAGATTAAGACACTGGACTCTCACATGGCTGTAAGCAGTACAAGTCCTGGATCTGGTGGCTTGCTTTCTCCCTTTCCTTTCTCTCTCTCTCTCTCTCTGGCCAAATTTTTAAAAATAAAACAAACCGGGACAAGCAGATGGCATAATGGCTACATCGCAGGACTCCCATGTACTCGACCACAGTTCGAGTCCCAGACCTGGTGGCTTAAACTCATGCTGGTGCATGTGCGTGCGTGCCCAGGATCCCAGGAGGAAAACAGAGGAGAAGGAATTGTGGTATGGCCACTGCCCCAGGGAGTGATTTCTCACTTTCTCTCTGTCCCTCTATATCTTTTTTGTGAACGCACGCGCTCTATAGCAAAACTTCTCAAAAA
>NW_006159730.1:2413828-2415073 GCF_000334495.1 Tupaia belangeri chinensis | reverse complement strand
TAATAAAGTTAAAAAAAAAAAAAAGAAAGAAAAAGAAAAACACACTGGGTGCATGTGCGAATGTGCCCAAAATCCTGAAAGGAGAATGGTGGAGAAAGGACTGTAATGTGGCCATTAGCCCAGGGGAGGGATTTCTCATTTTCCCTCGTACTTTCTCTCTCGGTCTCTCTCTGGTGCATATACCTACCCTATGGCAAAACCTTAAAAAAAAATAAAGTGCAAGTCCAATAGGTAGTGTAGTAGTTAAGGCACTGGACCCCCACATGGCTGATCACGGTTCAAAACCCAGACCCAGAGGCTTGAAACTGAGGTGGCCATCCCCTCTAGAGAGGTGACTTCTCACTTTTTCTTTTTTCATCTCTCTCTGTCTCTCCAGCAAGTGTACAGGCCCTATTGCAACAATCTCTCAACAACAACAAAAAAAAAGGTGGTCAGCAGGTGGCGTGGTGGTTGAGGCACCGGACTCCCACATGGCAATTGCAGTTTGAGTCTCGTACCTAGCAGCTTGCTTTCTCACTTTCCTTCTCTCAAGCTGATGAGCCCATATGCCCTATAGCAAATTAAAATAATAATAACAATAAATAAAATAAATAATTTTTTAAAAGGAAAGAAAAATGAGGCCAATTCAAAAGAAACAAAAATATTTTTTTTGAGAGGTTTTTGCTATAGGGCGCATGTGCTCACAAGAAAGACAGAGAGAGAGACAAAAAGCGAGAAATCACCCCCCAGGGGGGATGGTCACGCCACAATCCCTTCTCCTCCATTCTCCTCTCGGGATCTTGGGCACGCATGCACATGCACACACACCCAGCATGAGTTTAAGCCACCAGGTCCAGGACTCAAACCGTGGTCAGCTACATGGGAGTTTAGCAACATAGTCATTACACTAACTGCTGGTCCCCAAAAGAAACAAAAAATTTTAATTGACAGGGAAAATAAGATTCATAGTACTAATAACAGACTTCTTTCTCTAGCCTAAAGCACTCTAAAATAGGAAGCAATAATTCTGTTGCTTGATAGAGTTAAAAAAAAACAAAAACTTATCCAAAATATAATTCTATAAATGGTATTAGAAAAAAAGCTGAGAGGGGCTAGCAGGTGGCATGGTGGTTAAGGATGCTGGACTCCCACATGTTCAACCACGGTCCGCGTCCCAGACCTAGTGGTTTGCTTTCTCACTTTCCCTCTCTCTCTCACTCTGTCTCCCTATGGTCAAGATAAAAGGAAGGAAGGAAGGAAGGAAGG
>NW_006159730.1:2409537-2413762 GCF_000334495.1 Tupaia belangeri chinensis | reverse complement strand
GAGAAAGAAAGAAAGAAAGAGAGAGAGAGAGAGAGAAAGTTAGTTAAGTAAAATAATTCTCAGGAAAAAAAAAGAAGAAAGGAAAAAGAGCTGAGAGGGGCCGGCAGGTGGCGTAGTTGTTAAGGGCACTGGACTCCCACATGGCCAAACATGGTTCAAATTCCAGAACTAGGGGCTTGCTTTCTCACTCCCCACCCCCATCTCTCTCTCTCTCTCTCTTTCTCTCTCTCTGGAAATAGTAAAATAATAATAATAAATAAAGTTAAATAAAATAATTCTATTTAGAAAAAGGGAGAAAAAGAGTTGAGGGGCTGACAGGTAGCATGGTAGTTCAGGTGCTGGACTCCTACATGGCCAACCAAGTTCAAGTCTCAGACTTGGAGTCTTGCTTTCTCACTTTCCCTCCCCCTCTCTTTCTCTGGTGAGCAAACATGCTGCATGGCAAATTAAATAATAATAATAATAAATAAAATTAAGCAAATAATTTTAATGAAAAAAGATAATTATCTATTACTAGGTGACATACCTCTGCGATCAGCTTTGTATTTGACTTTTCTAGTGAATCAACTCTTGAATGGAGGCTGCTGACTGTGCTGCTGAAATTAATAAAGAAAAAACTCATTCAAATCAACACAGTCTCACAAAGGCAAGAAAAAGAATGTTATCCTGGACTACTTATATTCACAGACATGCACCAAATGCCTGTCTACATTTCTGAGTATTGGGGCTGGCCGGTGGCCGGTGGCATGGTAGCTAAGGGCACTGGACACCCACATGGCCGACTATGGTTTGAGTCCCAGAGAGAGTGCTTTGAGGCTTGCTTTCTCTCTCTCTCTCTCTCTCTCTCTCTCTGTCCCTCTCTGGTCAAATGAAAATAAAGTTAAATAAAAAAAAAATTCTGAGTGTGGAAAGTTCACTAACTTGGGTAAATTTATTCAGCTAGGAGAATAACAAAGTCTGCAAGAGAAGAATGGATATTTCCAGTACAATTTTATTTGGTGCTGTTCATTATTTTTTATTTATTTTTATTTTATTAGAATTCTTCTTACATTTAACTTTTAATATTTAGTAAACAAAATTCCACACAAAGACTACTAAAGATTGCTAAAATTGTATTTTACATTATTTTTAAGAGGATGAATATGTGCCTTGGGCTGGCCTCATGGCTAGTGGTTAAGAGAGCTGGATCTCACATGGTCAACTGCAGTTCAGATCCTGGCTCTGGAGATTTGAGGAACATGCCAGGCACCTGTGCATTTATGCTCCAAATCCCAACAGGGTGGAGAAAAGGAGGAGAAGAGGGAAAGGATTACTTTTTCCCTCTCCCTCTCCCTGTCGCTGTTTCTCTCTGGGGAGTATGAGTCTTCTGGCCTTAAAAAAAAAGTTATAATTATATGCCTTAATGAAGCATAAAATGATAGTCTTTAATTCAAGCCCCATCCTGTTTCCCCTCTCCATTTTCATAACCACTAGAGACCTACAATTACCCATGGTTTAGAAATATGAATATGAGATACCCGACATCAGGTAGCAGTCAACCTGTAGCTAACCAATACCCTGTCTTGCAAGAGTACAGTCTGAAGGTTACATCTCACGAACATACTTGTTTTTGCATTTTTAAGTCAAATCAAGATTGAACATGATTGTACATTTTATTAAGTCTGCTATCTAAGGCCTACTTGAAAGCACCTTCTCAAACTTTCTCTAATAAAATGAAATATGATGTATATATTACAGCAAAATCTATAATAGATACAATGATTTTTTTTTTTAATTTGCCAGAAAGCACATACACTTGCCAGTGAGAAACAGAAGGAGGAAAGGCGAGAAAGCACTCCCCATAGGGCACAGTCATGCTATAATCTCTTCTTCATTTCTGCCTCCTTTCAGGATTCTGGGTACCCACACATGAGTGCCTGGCATGTTCCCCAAGCTGTCAACTCTGGGACTTGAACTGCAGAGTCATTCATGTGAGAGCCACTTTGCCTGCCAGGTCACAGGCTGGCTCGACACAAATTTTATACCAGCCTTGGTATTTTAGTTTAAATGGTGGGGACCAGCAGATAGCATAATGGCTACGTCACTTGGCTCTCAAATAGTCGACTGTGATTCAAATCCTGGACCCGGTGGCTTAAACTCACACTGGGCGCGTGTGCATGCGTGCCCAAGATCCCTAGAGGAGAATGGAGGAGAAGGGATTGCAGCATGGCCATCTCCTCTGGGGGGTGATTTCTTACTTTCTGTCTCTCTCTGTCTTTCTGGCAAGTGCACACACCCTATAGCAAAAGCCTCTCCAAAAAAAAAAAAAAGTTTAAACGGCGAAACCAGAAAAATGTTTTTCAATGCGTATTAAATCATTTTTTAAGACATAATTATTCTTAGGTAAACAAGTGGAGATTTTTGCAAATAGCACCCAGGTGTCTGGACACTCAGACAGACAAGAACAAGACTGGGAGACCTAAGGACATGGTCATGGGACCTGTTTTACTTCCTTCTTATGTCAGTCACCCTGACGGTTTTAAGAACCTCCTGAGTTTTAATTTCCCTCCTATAAAACAGAAAATATTTGTCTTGCTTTTTTATGTGAAGATCAATTTGATAATAATCAAAAAAGCACTTTGGAAATAATAAACCTTCAATATTGTTTTTCTTTTAGTAAGAGACAATAGGTAAGTTCTATTTGTTTCTGTACTTTTGAAATATTCTTGGGCCAGCTCTGTGGCCTGGTGATGGGGCAGCCAGATCTCACATGGCCAACCGTGCAGTGTGAGTCCTGACCCAGCAGCTTGAGAAACACACATGTATGTTTGTGCATGTCCAAAATCCTGAAGAGGGAGAGATGGAGAAGTGATTGCAGCATGCCCATTCCCCATGGGAGGTGTCTTCTCTCCTCTTTTTCTCCCTCTGTCTCTCTTGGTAAGAGTAGACCCCCATAAGATTTTTTTTTTAATTTATTTTATTAATGATACAAAGTATATGTGCGTGCATGAGAGAGTCACCCCTAACAGGCCAACAGGGAGAGGTGTAATCATGCTGTGCTCGCCTTCCCCAAACTCCAGCTCATCGGGACCCTGTGCATATGAGCAGCCAGGGTGTTTTAGGTCAACTGGGCTGGAGGCCTGCAGTTGGGCATGTGGCCTCTGCCCTGCAGTTCAGTACGCTAGCCACTGCACCACCAGGCTGGGCTGACTTCAGAAATACTCTACATGTTCAATAACTGCACTTTATTAGAACAAACAAAATGGTTTTAAAACATAGAGTATACAAAAGCAAGGCACTAGTGCTGCTGTAATTAATTGATACACATGATTTAAAAGACTGAGAATAAGAAAGCTCTTTTGAACAAATGGAAAAAGGCTCCATGATAAAGCTGCTAAGTGAAAACAATAAAGTACAGAATAATGTGACTCTCTCAGAGGAGAGGGAGAAGATAAAAGAATACACACACACCTTCTTGCCTATTAGCATGAAATGTCTCCAGACACATACACAAGGACCAAGTATATTAACTATTTATGAAGAGGAATACTAGATGATTGGAGGTCACAGAGGAGAGTCTCATTTTGTGTTCCTATTGAAGCCTGACTCATATGCATATATTACCTGTTCCCCCCAGATAAACAAAAGTTTATGAATAAATAAACAATACAAAGCTGCACTTAGAAACATAATCTCAGAAATACTGATTCTAAAATACACACATATTTCTTATGATTCTTATTATTAAAACTCCAGGGTCAGCTCCATGACCAAGTGATTAAGAAATCTGGATCCCTCGGGACCAGCAGGTGGTGAGGTGGTTAAGGTGCTGAACATTCCCACAGTGTTGAACCAATGATCATGGTTCAAGTCCTGGGCCAGGCAGCTTGCTTTCTCACTTTTCCTCTTTTTCTCTCTGGTTAAACTAAAAATGAATGAATGAATAAGTAAAATTCAAAATAAAAAAGAAATCTGGATCCCATATCGCCACATGCTTCAAGATCCCAACCCAGCAGCTTAAGATATACTCTAGATGAGACCAGCAGGTTGCATGATGGCTAAGGTGCTGGACCCCCACATGGCCGACAGTGGTTCAAGTCCTGGACTTGGCAGCTTGCTTTCTCTTTCTCTGTCTCTCTCTGGTGAGAGCACATACCCTACAGTAAAAATTTAAAAATAATGATAATAAATAAAATAAAATAAATAATTCTTTTTTTTTTTTTTTGAAAGGTTTTTCTTTAGGGTG
>NW_006159730.1:2393436-2409467 GCF_000334495.1 Tupaia belangeri chinensis | reverse complement strand
CAATCCCTTCTCCTCCATTCTCCTCTTGGGATCTTGGGCACGCACGCACACGTGCCTGGTGTGAGTTTTAAGCCACCAGGTCCGGACGTGAACCGCGGTTGACTACATGGGAGTCCAGCGACATAGCCATTACACTAGCTGCTGGTCCCAATAAATAATTCTTTTTTAAAAAAATAAAAGAAGAAATATACCAGGCAGGTGAGCATGATGCCCAAAATCCAAACAGGAGGGAGAGATGGAGAAGAAGGGATTACAGGATGACCATTCTCCATAGAGGGGGTTGCTTTCTCTTCTCCCTCTCTCTCTGGCAGCTGCACAAGTTTGCTATCAATCAATCAATCAACCAATCAAATAAAGAAATAAATGTCCCTGGGGCAGGGCGGTGGATGGTAGGAATGCAATGACACCCATATGGAAGGTCAGGATCTGCTTCCCAGGGCCGCCCTGCACACACCAAGTGCAGCGCCATGCCCATGATCCAGGCTGTACAAGGGAGTGCCCTGCTGTGGGTGGCTGTCTCTGTTCCTCTCTCTCCCTCTCATAGAATAACTTGTGAAACAAAACAAAAGCTCCATGATTAAAAATAAAATACTGATACAAGTCTTTCCTATTTCTACAACTTCAGAGGGAAGGCAAGAGTCACAGTTTATCAGTTTACTTTTTTTCCCTTTTTTATTTAAGAGAGATGTTTACTATGGGGCATGTGCGCCTGCCAAAGAGAGACAGAGAAACAGAAAGTGAGACATCACCTCCTAGGGGGATGGCTGCACTGCAATCTCTTCTCCACTCTCCTCTCGGAATTTTGGGCACACACATACATGTGCCCAGCATGAGTATTAAGCCACCAGGTCCAGGACTCAAACTGCAGTCGACTGCATGGGAGTCCTGCAATGTAACCATTATGCCACCTGCTGGTCCCTATTTTTCTGGGTTTTTTTTGTTTGTTTGTTTGTTAATTTAACTTTATTGGAACCAGCAGTTAGCGTAATGGCTATGTCGCTGGACTCCCACCCATGTAGTTGACCGCAGTTCGTGTCCAGACCCGGTGGCTTAAAACTCACACTGGGTCCATGTGCATGCGTGCCCAAGATCCTGAGAGGAGAACGGAGAAGAAGAGATTGCGGCGTGGCCATCCCCCCAGGGGGTGATTTCTCGCTTTCTGTCTCTCTGCCTCTGTCTCTCTGGCAAGTGCATACACCCTATAACGAAAACCTCTCCAAAAAAAAAATTAACTTTATTTATGTATTTATTTTCATTTGACCAAGGAGGGACAGAGTGAGAGAGACAGAAAAGGAAAGTGAGAAAGCAAGCTGCCAGGTCCGGGACTCGAACAGCGGTCTGCCATGTGGGAGTCCAGCCATCTTAATCACCACGCCACCTGCCAGCCCCTGTGAAATCACAGGGGGTAGCCACACCACAACCCCTTTCCCTCCATTCTCCTCTCGGGATTTTGGGCACACATGCACATATGTCCAGTGTGTTTCAAGCCAACTGGGGCCAGGACTCAAACCACGGTTGCCCATGTGGGAGTCCAGCAATGTAACTACTATGCCATCTGCTGAGCCCTATCAGTTTATTTTTCCTTTCCTTTTTTTTTTTTTAACAATTATTTAATTTTATTTATCCATTCAGTCATTTTCATTTGACCACATAAAGGCAGTGCATAGAGAGAAGGAAAGTGAGAAAGCAAGCCATCAGGTCTGAGACTTGAACTGTGGTCGGCCATGTGGGAGTGTCCAGCGCCTTAACCACCACGACACCTGGTGACCCCCCTATCAGTTTATTTTTCTAAAACAGGAAAATGTTTCATTATATTTTCTGATTGTAATACATGTTAACTAAGTGGAACTCAGAAAATACAGGAAAGTATAAAAAATATAATAAATTATTTACAATCCCATCACAAGAGACGTTTTAACTAATTATTACAAAGAACTAATTAGAAAAATCGATTTGTAATTATGTAGTGAATATTACTCCCTAGGAAGCCAAGAGCCACATGTGGCTACAAATCACTTAAAATGTGGCTAATCTGGGGCCAACAAGTGGCGTGGTGGCTGGGGCACTAGACTCCCATATGGCCAACTGCAGTTCGAGTCTTGTACCTGGTGTCTAGCTTTCTCACTCTCCCTCTCTCTCATCAGACTGAATAATAATAAATAAAATTCAAAAAATATATATATTTTTAATGTGTCTAGTTCGGAGGCTGCCATTGTGGCCTAGTGATTAAGGGAGCTAGATCCCACATGGCCAGCCATGGTTAAATTCTAGCCCTGGCAGCATGTACATGCCCAAAATTCCAACACAATGGAGAAGTGGAGGGGAAAAGATATTGGTGTGACCAAACTCCACTGAAGAGTACTCACTCTGACAAGCACATGTGCCCTTGGTAAATAAAAATAAATAAATAAATAAGGGGCTATGGACTAATAGTTAAGGAGCCAGATCCCATGCAGTGGACTACACAGTTCAAACCCCAGCCCCACCAGCTTGCAAAACATGTGTGTGTGTGCACCACAAATCCCAACAGGATAGAGAAATGGAGAAGAGAGATCACAGCATGACGGCGCCCCACTGAGGGTGCTGCTTCTCTCTCCCTCTGTGTTTCTCACGCTTCCCAGTGACCACATGTGCCCTTTAACAAACTGAAAAAAAAAAGTGGCTAGTACAAACTGAAATGTGCTAGGGACCAGCAGTTGGCATGGAGGTTAAGGTGGCTGGATTCCACATAGCCAACTGCATGGTTCAAGTACCAGATGTGGCAACTTGAAAAACATGCTGGATGAGTGTGCATACCAAAAACAAAACAAAACAAAAAACGGAAACAGGTTATAAGTGTAAAATACACATTGGATTTTGGGGATAAGTACCAAAAATAATTTTTTTTTTGAGAGGTTTTGCTATAGGGCCCGTGCGCTCGCCAGAAAGGCAGAGAGAGACAGAGAGATGGAAAGCGAGAAATCATCCCCCAGGGGGGATGGCCATGCCACAATCCCTTCTCCTCCATTCCCCTCTCGGGATCTTGGGCAGGGATACACATGCGCCCGGTGTGAATTTAAGTCACCGGGTCTGGGACTCGAACCACAGTGGACTACATGGAGTCCAGCGACATAGCCATTACACTAACTGATGGTCCTAAAAATAATTTTTTAAAATGTAAAAATAACTTTTATTAAAGATTTCTTTTTATTTAACTTTATTTATTTATTTTAATTTGACCAGTGAAGGACAGAGTGAGAGAGGGAGGGAGGGAGGAAGAGAGAAAGAGAGAGAGAGAAAGGGAAAGTGAGAAAGGAAGCCTCCAGGTCCGGTACTCGAGTTGCGATCGGCCATGTGGGAGTCCGGAGCCTTCAACCACCAAGCCCCAATCTTAATAACTTTTTATAATGATTATATGTTAAAATATTTTGAGTATATTTACTTAAATAAAATTTTTGTTTTGTTTTTAGATTTTTGCCATAGAACATGTGCACTGGCCAGAAAGAGACGGAGAAGCGAGGGAAAGTGAGAAATCACCCCTTAGGGGAGATGGCCACACTGAAATTCCTTCTTCTCATTCTCCTCTCAGGATTCTGGGCATGCATCCACATGCACCTGGTGTGTTTTTCCAGCCATAGGGCCTGGGACTCAAACTGTGGACTTAGACATGTGGGGTCCAGTGCCTTAACCACCATACTAGCTGCTAGCCCCAAATAAAAGATTTTTAAATTAGTTTTTTTTTTCCTATTTTTTAAATGTGGTTACTGAAAATTTTAACAATAAGATTTTTTCCTTCATTTTTGACAGAACACATGCATAGGGGCCAGCAGGTGGCATGGTGATTAAGGGCACTGGACTCCCACATGGTTGACCACAGTTCAAGTACCGGACCTGGTAGCTTGCTTTCTCACTTTCACTCTCTCACTCTGTCCCCCTCTGGTCAAATTAAAATACATACATACATACATATATACATGCAGTTAAATAATAAAGTAATTTGTAAAAAAATTTAGAACACATGCACGACCATGTAAGAACAAGCAAGAAATACAGGGGCACCCTCCCCAGGTCCTCCTTCCTCTACTCCTCTAGCCCAGTGGATCTTTGTACTCGCACATATGCCTGAGTTTCAGGCCAGTCATGCCACAGATGCAAACCACAGACCATGTGAGATTCAGCTTCTCTTGAGCACCTCGTTACCATCATTCCATGGAACTGGCCTGCAAAATTTTAAATTACCTATGTGTATCTCATCCTATATTTCTACCACACAAGAATGTGCTATACTATTTTACGTACAGATCTCAGAAATTCTTCTCAGCTACAGTATTCACTGACAGTTCAATGACTGGATGACAATACAAGGAGAAAACTTCCACCACTGAAGACAGCAGCCACATTGACATGTGAAGCCCTTTGAAGTAGGAAAAATGAATTTCGAACCATTAAAATAATATAAATTTCCATCCTATCTAGCCTTTTTTCTCAAGGATACAAAGGTAACTTTAAAATTCTATTGAAATTCTATCAAGATTCCATTTAAAAATCAAACTCTCATTTTCTGTTGAAATATCTCCAATTATTTTCTGTATTCTTAATTCCCATTTTCTCTCTATTCCCTCAATTCCTCCTCAAAGATGCTTAGAAGAAAGGAATGTAGGGACCAGCGGGTGGCATGGTGGTTAAGGTGCTGGACATTCCCACCTGGCTGAAGCATGGTTCGAGTCCTGGACCTGGCAGCTTCCTTTCTCCCTTTCCCTCTCGGTGTGTGTGTGTGTGTGTGTGTGTGTGTGGTCAAATTAAAAATAAATGAATGAATAAATAAAATGAAATAAAATTATTATTTTTTATAAATTTTTAAAAATATTTTTAAAAAGATGAAAGGAATGTAGATAAGCTGACTGAAGGGATAAAAACAAAAATAAAAATCTAAGACAATATTAATAATATGCTAAGTATGCATAATACTTACTTCAGTTGTCTATTTAATTCTTCAACATAATTCTTTTGGTCTAATATGGCAGCAATCTGAACATTCCTAGAGAGGTGAAAAAGTAACTTTGTGCTAGTTGGAAAGGTATTTATTAGATGCAAAAGAAATAGATAAATATATGAAATATATAAATATATAAATTGTTTTAAAAACCATAATAGTGAAACAATACTGTCTTTAAAACAGAATTCAAGAATCTTTATAATCATGTGGCAGTAAGCTACATACTAAGTAACTGTAACTACACTAAGTAAGTATAACTTGAATAAATTCCTTGCTAATGCTAATAGTAGCTTTAAGAACACCATTATGTATTTTAAACTTAAACACAATTAGACCTTAAAAAACCCCAGAATTTGGAAGCTTGTGTATAAGAAACACTTATCGGGACCAGTGGGTGGCGTGGTGGTTAAGGCACTGGACACTCCCACATGGCCGACCACGGTTCAAGTCCTGGACCTGGTGGCTTGCTTTCTCACTTCCACTCCCTCTCTCTCTGTCTCTGTCTGGTCAAATTAAAATAAATGGATGAATAAATAAAATCAAATAAATAATTCTAAAAAAAAAAAAAAAAAGAAACACTTATCCCTTTTATCACCAAACATAGCTACTAAAAATGGGTCTGAGGGGAACCAGCAATTAGTGTAATGGCTGTTGCTGGACTCCCACGTAGTCGACCGCGGTTCACGTCCCGGACCCAGTGGCTTAAAACTCACGCTGGGCACGTGTGCGTGCGTGCCCAAGATCCAGAGAGGAGAATAGAGGAGAAGGGATTGCAGCGTGACTATCCCCCCTGGGGGGTGATTTCTCGCTTTCTGTCTCTATGTCTCTCTCTGTCTGTCTGGCGAGACCACGTGCCCTATAGTGAAAAAAAACTCTCAAAAAAAAATAAATAATGGGTCTGAGTAACTACAGTATGATCAAAAGTCCTACCTTCACTAAAGTCTTCATTTTCTAAGAGATTTTTCTTCCTTTCTTTTATAAAGTTTGTAACCTAAGTAAAAATAAAACACAGCAGAATCATGTGGGGGAGGGGCTTGATCACACTGTCAATAGCTGGATTTTGTACTAATCTGTAAAGAGCTATATGTATTTTTAAAAAATTCAACATGTGAAATAACTTATGAAAACCATACCTTTCTTTATTTCCAATATCTTCTTCATTCTTTAAATACATGGAAAAATCAATCACTCCAACCTGAAGTAAACAGAATTATTTTTATTTAGACGAGAAATCATACCATGCCAGAAGTTCTGATCCTTAGTGGATCCAGGTGGAACTGTGCAAACCAAAACACTCTGCCCTGGGGCTAACCACTTTCATTACCTGTGAGTCTAGATCTTCTCCCTTTACACACAGATTAGCATCTATCACATTCAGGCCAACCAGCAGCCCAACAATTACTGCTCCTTCTTCTTCCATCATTAGTGCGTGATATTCGTAGAACTCACTGTGAAAATCAAAAGCATAAAAACCTTAAATTGCAAATTTCTTTCAAAAACCACACCTTAAAACTGTAGCATCTTGGTACCAGCAGTTAGTGTAATGGCTATGTCGCTGGACTCCCATGTAGTCGACTGTGGTTCGCATCCCGGACCCGGTGGCTTAAAACTCACGCCGGGCGCGTGTGCATGCGTGCCCAAGATCCCAAGAGAACGGAGGAGAAGGAACTGCGGCGTGACCATCCCCCCTGGGGGGGGAGGTGATTTCTCGCTTTCTGTCTCTCTGTCTCTCTCTGTCTGTCTGGTGAGTACACACGCCCTATAGCAAAATCCTCTTAAAAAAAAAAACAAAACTGTAGCATCTTATCTCCCTAACCTTCTTTACAGACATAGAAGTTAGGTCTCTGTGAATGAACCTTTCTACATCTGGATAACTTTTTTACATTTTTGAAATTTAAATGTCTATATGAAAAAATTAAAAGAAAAGGACTGAAGGAGATGAAAGAGGAAAAGCACCTTTCAGAGGAAGAAAAACAGAAGCCAATGAGATTAAAAGAAAAAGAAGCATCACTGAGGCCTGGAGTAATTTTGACTCTCAGAAGGACATAATGACTATCATTGATCTGATTATGACCATTTTTATTGGAGTTGAGTTGTTAGTTCTAAGATTCATTAAAATTCCTGAGATAAAGATGAAGGTGCAGGCCAGCAGGTGGCATGGTGGTTAAGGCACTGGACATTCCCACATGGCCAAGCACGGCTCGAGTCCCGGACCTGGTGGCTTGCAGTCTCACTTTCCTTCTCTCTGTGTGTCTGTCTTTCTCTGGTCAAATTAAAATAAATGAATGAAAGAATAAATAAAATTAAATAAATAATTCTTTTTTTAAAAGAAGACGAAGGTGCTAAATGAACATGTGAAACATTTGAATGCCCATATTCATGATAATGCATTTGATAGGTAAACTGTCGTTAATAAATAATTCAGTTAAAGACACTTATGGATATCTATATTGTAAAAAATATTCTAACAAGAGACTTATAAAGGAAATAGGACAGCCTAAGAACTAAGATTTGTGTGTAGATATATTTTTTTCCTTAGATTTTCACGTTTAAGGAACGTACACTTAATAAAGAGAGACAATAAATAAATAAATAAATAAATAGAGACAGAGAAAAAGAGGAAAAGTGAGAAATCACCCCAGGGGAATGGTCATACCATAATCCCTTCTTCTCCATTCGCCTCTCAGGATTTTGGGCACGTATGCACATGCACCTGTCATGTTTCTCAAGCAGCTGGGTACAGAATCCAAACTGTGGGGTCAGCTATGTGGGATCCAGTATCCCAACCTCTATGCCACCTACTAGCCCATCAATATATTAATATATTGGGGCCAGCAGGTGGTGTGGTGGATAAAGGCACTGGATTCCCACATGGCCAATGGCAGGCGGTTCAAGCCCAAACGTAGTAGCTTGCTTTCTCCCTTTCCCTTTCTCTGTCTCTCTGGTCACAATGAAAAATAATAACAAATGAAATTAAATAAATAATTTAAAATATATATGTATAAATATATTACTATATTAGAAGTGGTTATTACTGTCTCATGCCTTCTTCAATAAGTCCTATGTCTATTATTTAATAACTTTTATCTTTAAAAAATTGAGAAATTGCATATGCTAATAGTCATTCTAATTTTAACAAATGGAAAAAAAAAAACCAAGATATAAAACTAGAGTCACAGGACCAGCAGTTGGCGTAATGGCTCTGCTGCTAGACTCCCATGTAGTTGACCATAATTCGAGTCCTGGACCCGGTGGCTTAAACTCATGCCAGGCGCGTGTGTGCGTGTGCTCAAAATCCCGAGAGGAGAATGGAGGAGAAGGAATTGTAATGTGGCCATCCTCCCTGGGGGGGTGATTTCTCACTTTCTGTCTCTCTGTCTTTCTGGTGAGCGCACGTGCCCTATAGCAAAAAACTCTCAAAAAACAAAACAAAACAAAACAAAAAAAACTAGTCACAAGTAAACAAAACAGAACCATCGTCAGAGACCACCCGTTCTCCAAGATGGCAAGGTTGAGTAGAGAGGTGCCATGACCCCCTGGCTCTGAAAATGTCTGTGCCATTTGGTCTTCAATTTAAATTTTTTTTATCTTTAAGAATTATTTTATTTAACTTTATTAATATATTTATTTACCTTTTTTTTTTGAGAGGTTTTTGTTATAGGGCATGTGTGCTTGCCAGAAAGACAGAGAGAGACAGAGAGACAGAAAGCGAGAAATCACCCCCCAGGGGGATGGCCACGCCACAATCCCTTCTCCATTCTCCTCTCGGGATCTTGGGCACACATGCACATGCGCCCGGCGTGAGTTTAAGCCACGGGGTCCGGGACTCGAACCACGGTCGACTACATGGGAGTTCAGCAATATAGCCATTACCCTAACTGCTGGCCCCTACTTATTTATTTTTTAATTTGACCAGAGAGGGACAGAGAGAGGAAGGGAGGGTTAGGGAGGGAGAGAGAGAACATGTGCGTGAAAGTGAGAAAGCAAGCCACCAGGTCTGGGACTTGAACCCCTGTCAGCCATGTGGGAGTCCAGCATCCTTAACCATCACGCCACCTGCAGGCCCCTTTGCCTTCAATTTAAACAATGCCTACAACACAGTCAAAGCAGTAATTTGAATATTCAAGATCTAATAATAAACCTGTGGCAGTAAAGCTCAAAATTGCAATACAAATTCTTTTCCATAGAACTACCGTTTAGAAAAATGAAACAAACTTACAAATATAACATTCATAAACTTCCCTTATTAGCTGATAAAAACTACAGCATTCATATTGTAGGCAGGTTCCTGATCTACAGTATCTTTCTACCATGGTTTTCTCTCATTTTCCTCCTCCTTTTATTTTATGCCACTTCACTGGGTATTTTATATATTTTTGGACTGTATCTTGAATCCTTTTTAGAGGCTAGGATATAAATGAATAAAAATGAATATGACTGAATGATACTAACCTCAAGAGGTCCCTCTGAATAATTAAGCAACGCAGGTAATCAGCCATTTTTTTTTGCATGAGAGCTAACCGAAGCCATGCTCTTGCACGACCCAGAGGGGTTCTAAAAAGAAGAAACAAGTGGTCAGAAAACAGTCCTCGCCCAATGTGGAGGTACACATCAACAAAAAAAAGTGCTTTTCAAAATTGATTTGCTAGAACGTGCACTCGCTGGAGACAGAAAGTGAGAGAGCACCCCCACTAGGGGATAGCCTTGCCTCTCAATCCCTTCCCCTCCCTCTCTTTCAGGATTTTATACACACACACACACACACACACACACCATGGATTTCCCAAGCCACCAGATGAGGGACGCAACCACACTGTCAGCCAAGTGGGATCCAGTCACCCCAATCACCACACTACTGGCTACCCTAGAAAATATTCATTTTATCATGGTTTTGTTTTCATTTTTATAATTTTAAGCTAGCTATTTGAGGATGCAAACCAATCTCTTACAGCTAAATAAATCTACTCCTGTAGGAAAACTGTTATTTTATGCCTTAGAAGAAATTATTCTAAATAGTAAGAATTTTATTTTATTTTCTAATTGCCAGGGGACACATGTACTCACTAGAGAGAGACAAAGAGGCAGAGAAAACACCTCTCAGTGTGCCTTGACCATGCCACAATCTCTTCTCCATTTCTCCATTCTGTTGGGATCTGGGGAATGAACGCACCCAGCCACTGGGGCCAAGACTCAAACCACGGTTGGCCATGTGGAATCCAGCTCCTTTAATCATTAGATTTAGTTCCAGCCCAAAATAATGAAATAATTTCTACAGGAAGCATTTTGTCCAAATGACTTACCCCTCTAAAATAGATATGCAAGATTCATGAATAGGTAGTAGTCTAGCTTCAAAAAGTAGATGACATTATATCTAACTCTTAAGAGTCATAAAAAAGCTAAGAAGAAACCAAGATAGTAATTAAAGAAAAATGACTGTGACTGCTTGCTGTTTTTCAAATGTTTCTTTTATACATTGAATTTTACTATCATTTTAGTAAAAATAAGAGAAAGTTTTTCAGAACATGTATGTTTTTTAAAAAAAGAAAACGGGGGGCCAGGAGTTAGCGTAATGGCTACATTGCTGGACTTCCATGTAGTCGACCATATGGTTCGAGTCCCGGACCCGGTGGCTTAAACTCACGCCAGGCACGTGTGTGTGCATGCCCAAGACTCCGAGAGGGGAATGGAAGAGAAGGGATTGCAGCATGGCCATCTCTTCTGGGGGGTAATTTCTCGCCTTCTCTCTCTCTGTCTATTTCTGTCTTTCTGGCAAGCATACGTACCCTATAGCAAAAACCTCTCCAAAAAAAAAAAAAAAGGTATCATGTACATGTTTTATGTTTTCTTTTAATTTTTGCTAAGATTAGGGATGAACAGGTAATAAGATTACTTACTTAAGGGACCAGCAGTTAGCGTAATGGCTATGTCACTGGACTCCCATGTAGTCGACCATGGTTCGCGTCCCGGACCCAGTGGCTTAAAACTCACGCCAGGCGAGTGTGCGTGCGTGCCCAAGATCCCGAGAGGAGAATGGAGGAGAAGGGATTGCGGAGTGGCCATCCCCCCTGGGGGGGATTTCTTGCTTTCTGTCTCTCTGTCTCTCTCTGTCTGGCGAGCACACGCGCCCTATAGCAAAATCCTCTTAAAAAAAAAAAAAAAAAACATTACTTACTTAAGACCAGGTAAGTCCCGGACACTGGCTCCTATTTCCTCTGCTTCTGGGTACAGCTTCTCCACCAGTTCCAAAGGGCCCCAGATGGTTTTGTTGTAACTCAAAAATGATTTTCTTACTGAAAAAAAAAGGGGGGGAATAAAATGTACACAATTTTAACACATAAAATTTGAAAAATATTTTGTTTCAACACTTTTAATTAAAATTATAGAGAGATCTTTCCTCTCTTGGAATCACTACACAGCCCTGTTGATTAGCAGCTGTTCAATCAGGATCCTGTTGGTCCACCCTATTACTTTTTTCCATGCCAAAAAATGCATCTTGGCTATTCCATCATATCAGAGCTGTGCAGGCAAGGGCCAGGAGGTAGCACAGTGATAACAGCTGATCCCACATGGGGAAGGTCCTGGGTTTGCTTTCCAAGGCTTCACTGAGCATCCAGGCATGAGTCTGCCGGTCACCTGGACTGGATGAGACTGAGGGAGGATCATGAAGTGAAGACCCTGTTGGAAGTTTCTTTTCTGTCTCTTATGGAAATAAATAAATAAGCCATAAAAGAAGAGGGGAGGAGCCTGCGGCAAGGTGATTAAGGCAGCTGGATCCCACATAGCCAAAATGTACAGTTCAAGTCCCAGACCCAATGGCTTGAAAGGTATGCCAAGCATATGTGCAGGTGTGCCCCAAATCCCAAGAGAACAGAGAAGGGACATAGCCATACCCGACAAATGCTTTCTCACTTTCCCTCTTTGTCTCCAAAAGTGCATGTGCCCTACAGCAAATTTATTTTTTTATTCTTTTTTTTTTGGAGAGGTTTTCACTACAGGGCTCGTGCGCTCGCCAGCCAGACAGAGAGAGACAGAGAAACAGAAAGCGAGAAATCACCCCCCAGGGGGATGGTCACGCCACAGTCCCTTCTCCTCCATTCTCCTCTTGGGATCTTGGGCATGCACGCACATGCGCCCGGCGTGAGTTTTAAGCCACCGGGTCCGGGATGCGAACCGCGGTCGACTACGTGGGAGTCCAGCGACATAGCCATTACGCTAACTGCTGGTTCCCGAGCAATTTTTTTTTTCTTCTTCTTTTTTTTCCGAGCAAATTTTAAAAAGAGAAAGAAAGCAGAGAAATATGCAGGCAGGTAATAAGATTAAAAAAAAAAAAAAAGACTGAGCTCATTTTCTGCCAGTACCAAAATTTTAAAAACTGGTGGCCCAAGCAAATGGTGTTTTATGTTTATTAATAAACTAAGCACAAATAAAAAGTTACTTAACTTTTTAAAAAGCTTATCTATTTATTTATTCCATGAGTAAGAGAGAGACAGAGGCACCCTCGCAGGGTCTGCACACTGCATCCACTCCCAGTCTAGGCTTGCTGAGTCACGAACGCACACAGTGAGCCTGGTGTGTTCACCAAGACCTCTGCCATGTGGGTCCGGCTGTGTTACCACTCTGCCGCCACCTGCTTCTGTTTTGCTTTATTTCTTTTTCTTTTTGTTTTAGGGTACATGAACTTGCCAGAGAAACAGAAAGCAGCTCTGAAGGGGGTGGCCACCATGATCCCTTCTCGTCTGTTCTTCTCTCAGGATTTTGGACATGGGTAAGCACATGCATGACCCTAGCATGTTTTTTTCAAGCTGTCAGGTAGCAGACTCAAACCCCACAGCTGGCCACGTGGGATCCAGCTGCCTTAATAATCACGCCACCAACTGGATCCCTATTTGCTGTGAAAAACTGTGAATTTGCTTTTCTTTTATTCTGAGATTTGGGTAATAGTACATAAAACCATAAAACTGCCATTCATTACTTTGTTAAATTTATTTTTTATTAACAATTGGTACAATGTAATTTTTCTGTACATGAATACAATGTATAATTCTATCCAGGTAATTAGTATACCCATGACCTCAATCAGTTGTAACACTACATACACTAACTTGTTTTTAAACACGGTTCTCTCCACTGTTTTTTACCACTAGACATTGTTCCTTCTATCTGCAATTTTGTTTCCATTAACTTCCAACATTCCTCTATTCCCCCACATCTGTCCCAGTATCCAGTAGTCATTCTGTATCTCTTTTATTTTTATGAGGTTATTTTTTCTAGTTTTCAAATATGCAGGAGGAAAAAATGGTATTTCTCTTTCTGTACCTGGTTTATTTCACTTAACATAATCATACATTTCTTTCTTAATACCGATCACCCATTAAAAAACAAAAAGGTGGGGCCAGTAGGTGTTGTGGTGGTAAAGGTGCTGGATTCCCACATGACTGACCTAGGTTTGAATCCCAGACCAGAGGCTTGAAAATCACACTGGGCACAAGGGCGTGCCCAAAATCCCCAGAGGAGAATGGAGCAGAAAGGACTGTGGTATAGCCAACCCCTTTGGGGGATGATTTCTCACTTTCTCTTTCTCTCTCTCTCTTTTTCTCTCTTGTGAGCGCATGTGCTCTATAGCAAAAACTTAAAAATAAAATAAAATAAAATAAACACATAAGAATGGTAAAGTATTTTCTCCAGAAGATAAACTCACCCAATATCTTTTAATGAAAAGTAATAATAATAGAGAGGACTCTAAAGTGAATTCAATTTTTAAAATCTCAGGATACCTTTAAGGCCATGTTTCAGACAATGTTCCATAACGACAAAGAACTGCTGCAAGGGGGGATAGTCGGAGTCCAACGTGCGGCCAAAGCTTAGAGCAGATTCAATAAGTCCTTTGATACTCAGTTTAGCCATGTTTAGTAAGTTTGCTCTCTCTACAGCGGTGGGGTCTTTTGTCGCTGAAAACACATGAAAGAGTCCAACATCATTTGCAAGACATGACAATAAAAAATATACACACTCCTTCCCTTCTACAAAATGATTTATTTTCCTTGAGCCACAAATAGAATGTCTCCCAACTAAACTACATGGCTACTGAACTATTCTTAATGTCTCTAATACATACCATAGAAAATCTGCCATGCCCACTTCAACCAAAGTTTACAAATTATTCTCAAGATCCTGCAAACTTGCCATTCCTCTCTTTAATTATTTCTCTTTTCTGGTGCCTCTTCATGGGGAATGAGTTTTTCAAATGATTTTCAAGAGAGACAAGTTTGAGGTCATAGCATGTTTAATGGTCTCTTGTGATCGGAGTAGAATGAAGAAGGGATTGCAGCGAGGCCATTGTTCTGGTGTGGGTGGAAGGAGATTTCTCACTTTCTGGGTCTCCTGCAAGGGCACGTACCCTTTAGCAAAAATCTCTAAAAATAATAATAAAAGTAAAAGGTAGTTAAAATTCTAAGGTTCCAGAATTAAAAAAATGCAGGGACCAGCAGTTAGAGTAATGGCTATATCGCTGGACTCCCACGTAGTTGACCGCAGTTCGAGTCCCGGTCCTGGTGGCTTAAGCTCACGCCAGGCACGTGTGCGTGCGTGCCCAAGATCCCGAGAGGAGAATGGAAAAGGGATTGCGGCGTGGCCATCTCCCCCTCGGGAATGATCTCTCGCTTTCTGTCTCTCTGTTTCTTTCTGGCAAGCGCACGTGCCCTATAGCAAAAATCCTCTCCAAAAACAAACAAACAAACAAAAACACAGAAGCCACTCAGTTCTTTCAGTCATTTTAACTCCTTTTTTTCCTCTTCATTGCCACTGTAGTTCTGTATTGCATAACTCTATTTTCCAAGACGAAATAAAAGGGCCCAGTTATAAAGTTCCCTGCCCCTTCACAGAGCTGATGGTGCCCCTTTTTCAGCTTGAACACCTAGTTAATTGATGCATTTTTTAAAAGAGCTGATCTTTAATTGATGTTTTCAATTCACAAAATTGCTTTCTTCCCCATAAATTATATTTTCAGTATACTTAGAAATTCAAAAGCTTCCCTATACTCTTCACTGTTGTGATTGGCAGGAATTTTTTCAACAAACATGACAAAACTGAGATGGGGAAAGAGAAAGCACTTGGTATAACAGTTTACATAATCTCCGACAAATTCACAAGTCCAAGTAAACAAAGCGTCCATTTTTCCTTCACTGAACAAAAACGCAGAGCTCCCAGTGATCTGGTATTCTAGCCTGCTCTCAGGCGGCTGGGGTGAAGCCTGGTTTTGCATCCTAAACAACTTAAAACACAAACAGCGACAACTGCTGTGACCAAGCGGCTGGTGGAAACTGTCCACACACGACATCAGTCCTTCCTGTCAGCATGGTGGTATGGCTCCCTCTTTTTGGGGAAAGGTTTCACTTGCTGTTTCATAACCTGTGGCAACTCTGTTTTCTTAACAATGCCCATCACGGAACGCAACCTGCGACGCAACCACCATACAAAAGGCAGCTCTGCAGCCACGGGGAGCCAGAAGGGTGCTGGGCACGCGATCCCAGCCGAGGGGTGTTTACAACGCGGCCACGCCCTGGCTGGTCCGCGGGCCAGGACGCCACCCCGAAACCGCGCAGGAGCGCAGGGGGCCCCGGGGAGGGCCCGTCCCCTCCCCCAGCCCAGCCCTGCAGGCCCCGGGGCACACCCAGGACCCTCGCCCAGGGGCTAGCGCAGCAGCGCTGCCCCTCCCCTGCAGTGGGTGGCGGGCACCCAGGACAAAACCTGAGCTGTCACCTCCCCGCCACCCGCACCGAGTCATGGCCTGCGGCCGTGGTCTCCTCGACCCCGGGGCGACACCGGCCCTCGCTCTCCGGACCTCGAGCCCGAGCCCGAGTCCGGCCACCTGCCCCAGAAAGGGGAGGAGAACCAAGGGGGCCGCGCGTTGCCATGGCGACCCCAGAGCGCCTCCCCACCCCAGGTCCCGGGCCGTTCCTGTCCACCCCGGGTTCGGGTCCCCGTTCCGACTCGGAGCGGTCCGACCGGCCCGGCCGAGGAACTGAGCCCGGAACCGAGACCCGGCGTTCTTTCTCGG
>NW_006159730.1:2391475-2393202 GCF_000334495.1 Tupaia belangeri chinensis | reverse complement strand
GGGGCCTGACCATTGGTGCCCGCCGGGAGCTCCGCCGCAGCCAGGCCGAGCGCCCCCGCAGGGCGCGTCCCGGGCCCGGATCCGCAGCGCCGGCCCTTCCGGTTCGTTTTCCCCGGCTCCGAGCGGCCCCGGCAAGTTAGAAAGCGCGGAGCGACGAGCCGAGGCAGAGCTGCCGACACGGTTAGCAGCCCCTCGTCACCCGTCACCCCTAGGGCCGCTGGTTAACAGAAGGCTCCAGCCGCAGGCCGGGCCCGCGCGAGGAAGGGAGGTGCAGAGGGAGCCCGTGCCTTCCGCGTGGCGGGACCGCGTGGTCTTGCACACTAGGAAAAACAAGCTCCTGTGTCTCCACTGAGCACCGCAGCGGCGCTCAGACCCACCCAGGTACCCCGGAGGCTGGCAAAGGTTCTCTGTTCACGTCCCTTGGCCAGTATGAAGTTCTGTTGTTGGGTTTCTTTACTTATTTTGGTTTTAACATTTCTTTATTGTGGGATAATCATACATGGATTTAAAAATGTGTTTTATATAGTATATATTAAAAACCATTATGAACTGAGTAGCTGGGCAACCATCGCTAGGTCAGCATAAATCAGGGCTCCCGAAGGAAAACGGCTCTAAGTCTCAATCAATCCGTCTAACCCTACAGAGGTACTATCATTCTTTTGAAAGAGTTATTCTTTTTTTTTTTTTAACCACAGATTGGGAGGGGGGGGGTGAGAAAGCAAGCCACCAGGTCCCGGACTCAAATTGTGGTTCCCCATGTGGGAGTGACCAGAGTTTTAACCACCATGCCACCTGCTGGTTCCCTGGCTGTATGTTTTTTTTTTTTTTTAAATAATTACTTATTTAGGGGCCCGCATGTGTCCGAGGTGGTTAAAGGTCTGAAGTATTTAAAAGTCATTTGGCTAGAGAAAAATGTTTTCTTGAGATGTGGAGGCAGTCGTTCATGTTTGTGCTTGAAGGCATTCCTCACCAAATATGTCTTACAAGTAAAGCACGGGGCCAACAGGTGGCATGGTGGACTCCCACATGACTGATAGTGGGTTCGAGTCCCAGACCTGGTGGCTTGCTTCCTCTTTCTCTGTCTCCCTCCTCACCCTCCAATCAAATCAAAACAAATGAATACAGTTAAATAAAAATTTAAAAAGCTTTAAAAAAAATTTTTTTTTAAAGTAAAGCACAAGATCTGGGCTCCTGGAAAGGGTTGCCTCTAGCTGGAGCACCAACCAGCAGCACATCCTTGCAGGCATTCTGCATGCAGTACTGCTGGAGCTCTGCAGCGGCTGAGATCTCCATCCCGGCCTCCAGTTTGAGCTGCTCCACCAGGTCCTATGGGGGCTTGTGCTGGCCCCAGAAGACATGGCTGCAGTGGCAGCCCTAGGCTTCCAGGGCTCCCACCCCCCATTTCTTTTTCCATTATTTTGGGCACACATATGCACCTCTATGTCTCTCAAATGGGTCCAGAACTGGAGCTGCACGGTGACCACGCGAGATCCAGCTGCCTTAACTATATCCCACCACCCGCTAGCCCATCAAGCAGTCTTTTGAATCAGCAAAGTGTCCACTGAATCCAGGTGGGTCAGCTTGTCCAAGGAGAAAGAAGAGGGCCAGACCAGACACAGAGCTATGAGGAAGACCTGCCTTTAAAGAATAAGGGACCGAGAACAGCATATGGTGTAATGGTTATGTCACTGGACTCCCATGTAGTTGGCAATGATTTGAGTCCCAGA
>NW_006159730.1:2383253-2391447 GCF_000334495.1 Tupaia belangeri chinensis | reverse complement strand
AGGAACCAGCAGGTGGTGTGGTGGTTAAAGGTGCTGGATTCCCACAGGGCTGACTGCGGTTTGAGTCCCGGACCTGGCAGCTTGCTTTCTCACTTTTCCTTTCTCTCTCTCTGGTCAAATTAAACATAAATAAATAAATAAATAAAAATTTTAAAAATAACAATAAATGGTATCAAATCAATAAGTATTTTAAAAAAAGAGTGACGAATTAGGGGAAAGGCAAGGAAACATAAATAAGAGCAGGTCAGCTATCAGAAACTGAACTGAGGAATGCAGCCATGAAATGTCTTCACAGTCTACAAAGTTGTCTAGGCTAATGGCACTTTTGCTCAGGAACTGTGCAGGGTGAGTGACTGGTGAAGGACTGGTAGCCACTGCTGCTCTTGGCCCTTAGCATGGGTGTCACATGGTGTTGCACTATGAGCTCCTTGGAGGTCTGGTCTAGGCTTTCACCTCCAACTTGCAACACCTTATATGAAGATGGTAACTTTGAAATAATTAAATGGCTAGAGTCATGGGACATAAACAGATATAAAAATGGAGGGAACACGGACCTCCTTGCCAGGCTCTTCTATGCAGCTTGTACCTTTCAGCCATACAAATCTGTAAGCAGCAGGCTGGCCCCGTAGCACAGTGCTTACATGCTGTGTATTAGGAACCAGATTCAGAGCCAGCAGGTAGCATGGTGGTTAAGGCACTGGACTCCCACATAGCCAACCACGGTTCAAGTCCTGGACTTGGCAGCTTACTTTCTCGCTCTGTCTCTCTGGGAGCACACACACCTCTTAGCAAATTAAATAATAATGATATATAACATTAAATAAATAATTCTAAAAATAAAAAAGAAGAAGAAAGGAAACCAGATTCGACATGGCCCACTGTGGTTTGAGTGCCAATCTGGTAGCTTGAGGAACATGGAAAATACCTAAGTGTGTGTGCCCCAACTCCTGACAGGATAGAGAGATGGAGGAAAAGGATTGCAGTGTGACCAAGTTCCATTGCTTTCTCTCCCTCTTTCTCTCAATTAGAAAGGGAGAAAGAAAACATCAGGACCAGCGATGATTGGGGCAGCTGTATCCCACATGGCTAACTGTGGTTCACATCTTGACCTGGCTGAGGAAATGAAATTATCTTTAAATTCCTTCCTGATTTAACTCTTCATGACTTCTAACCAGTATTTAAGTCCTATCACAGCAGGCTTTCCAGTTTTTCCTGTCTGATCTCTCTATGATCATGCCCATCCTTTGCATATTTCATAAATCTCTTCATAATATCAGTACTCCTTGACTTCAGCTTTGGAGCATGATCAACATTTCAGTTATCACTACTGGGCAAGATGCTGGATGACACTGGATTATTCAGTGTTAGTAATAACTGACAGAGTAAGGTCCATAGTAGAAAACAATTTATTAAATAAAAACTTCAAGTAATAATTTTTAAAAAAAGGAACCAGCAGGTGGTGTGGTGGTTAAAGGTGCTGGATTCCCACAGGGCTGACTGCGGTTTGAGTCCCGGACCTGGCAGCTTGCTTTCTCACTTTTCCTTTCTCTCTCTCTGGTCAAATTAAACATAAATAAATAAATAAATAAAAATTTTAAAAATAACAATAAATGGTATCAAATCAATAAGTATTTTAAAAAAAGAGTGACGAATTAGGGGAAAGGCAAGGAAACATAAATAAGAGCAGGTCAGCTATCAGAAACTGAACTGAGGAATGCAGCCATGAAATGTCTTCACAGTCTACAAAGTTGTCTAGGCTAATGGCACTTTTGCTCAGGAACTGTGCAGGGTGAGTGACTGGTGAAGGACTGGTAGCCACTGCTGCTCTTGGCCCTTAGCATGGGTGTCACATGGTGTTGCACTATGAGCTCCTTGGAGGTCTGGTCTAGGCTTTCACCTCCAACTTGCAACACCTTATATGAAGATGGTAACTTTGAAATAATTAAATGGCTAGAGTCATGGGACATAAACAGATATAAAAATGGAGGGAACACGGACCTCCTTGCCAGGCTCTTCTATGCAGCTTGTACCTTTCAGCCATACAAATCTGTAAGCAGCAGGCTGGCCCCGTAGCACAGTGCTTACATGCTGTGTATTAGGAACCAGATTCAGAGCCAGCAGGTAGCATGGTGGTTAAGGCACTGGACTCCCACATAGCCAACCACGGTTCAAGTCCTGGACTTGGCAGCTTACTTTCTCGCTCTGTCTCTCTGGGAGCACACACACCTCTTAGCAAATTAAATAATAATGATATATAACATTAAATAAATAATTCTAAAAATAAAAAAGAAGAAGAAAGGAAACCAGATTCGACATGGCCCACTGTGGTTTGAGTGCCAATCTGGTAGCTTGAGGAACATGGAAAATACCTAAGTGTGTGTGCCCCAACTCCTGACAGGATAGAGAGATGGAGGAAAAGGATTGCAGTGTGACCAAGTTCCATTGCTTTCTCTCCCTCTTTCTCTCAATTAGAAAGGGAGAAAGAAAACATCAGGACCAGCGATGATTGGGGCAGCTGTATCCCACATGGCTAACTGTGGTTCACATCTTGACCTGGCTGAGGAAATGAAATTATCTTTAAATTCCTTCCTGATTTAACTCTTCATGACTTCTAACCAGTATTTAAGTCCTATCACAGCAGGCTTTCCAGTTTTTCCTGTCTGATCTCTCTATGATCATGCCCATCCTTTGCATATTTCATAAATCTCTTCATAATATCAGTACTCCTTGACTTCAGCTTTGGAGCATGATCAACATTTCAGTTATCACTACTGGGCAAGATGCTGGATGACACTGGATTATTCAGTGTTAGTAATAACTGACAGAGTAAGGTCCATAGTAGAAAACAATTTATTAAATAAAAACTTCAAGTAATAATTTTTAAACACTGCCACAAGTTAGATGCAAAAATTTTTTAACATATTTAATACATATTAAAAAAAAAAAACCCAACTCAAGAGAAGTGGTTTCCCACACCCAAAGATGAATAAAGGGAGGTTAAAATCTGTTACCATATCCATACTTAATCCTTTGGAGGTAATTTTGTTTTACAAAAGAGCTTTACTCAAAAAGAGAAAATTAAGTATTGTGCCCAAAGGGGTATAGAAAGATAAATAAGTAAAAATAGGGAAATACCTTTTCAATTTATGACCAATTCACAATACAAAATTTCTTCTCAAAAGGATAAAAATTGTATTTTATATCAAAATGTATCCTAGGATATTGATATACTGAATGCTGAAAACAAAAACAGGGACAGTAAGGAGAAATAGGAAATTAATTGGAAGAAATTAATTCATAATTTAGAAGACCACGGTTAAAGTGAAAACACATCTAATACCAGAAAGCGAAATCAGCAAAATGGCCTCTGGATCAGAGACCTTGAAATATAGAAAAGAATCACACCTATGCTCTCGTCATCACAAGGCTGTACGTAAATGATGAAAACGAATGAACTTTCTGTAACGGTTCTTTCAAATAAAATGCTTATTATAAAATCTACAAAATCAAATTAGTCCTGAAATTTTAGACTTAGAAGTTCAAAGCTCAGATCCGAAAGTTCTTCTATTTTTGAAGCTGGTAAAAGATTTATCAAACTCTTTTTCTAGGTCATACAAAAATACATTTTTAGTACTTATAAAGACTTCTCAGTTTGGGGTACACCAATACTTAAAAAACAAATACTGCGTTAAGTGTTGTATGGTAACAGAATTCTGTTTAAGAAGATTTATACCAAAAAATAAAATTAAAAACAAAAAACCTGAAACCCTGAACAGAGTATAGCGACTGCATTTTGTACCCATTGGATATAAGTTATCTTCACAGTCTGACCAGCTGCTATTTTCACAGCGAACCCAAATGATGAACGTGGCACCAGCTAGAGGAGACATTACCCTGGGATGAAATGGCAAGGGAAGTAGTGCTTCATGCTCTGAGATTATTGCCCAGGATGTGGCAAAGACTTTCATGTTCTTTTGATGGAAGATCGATGATGTACAATAAATTAAGGAAGATTTTTTTTTTTTTTTGAGAGGTTTTTGCTATAGGGCGTGTGCGCGCGCCAGACAGAGCAGACAGAGACAGAAGGCGAGAAATCACCCCCCAGGGGGGATGGCCACGCCGCAATCCCTTCTCCTCCATTCTCCTCTCGGGATCTTGGGCACGCACGCACACGCGCCTGGCGTGAGTTTAAGCCATCGGGTCCGGGACGTGAACCGCGGTCGACTACATAGGAGTCCAGCGACATAGCCATTACACTAACTGCTGGTCCCAGGAAGATATATTTAACAAAACATGGAACAGCATAAAAACATTTATGACATTATTATCTAACATTTTGTAATTCAGTTTACAAGACTACAAAAAAAAGGTAAAGATGGTTATGGCATGTTTTGGCTCATCGTGTACTCATGCAACGTAATTTATTTATGTTAGCCTGGCACCTTCAGACACGTATTTTTTTCTTTTTATTCATGAAAGAGTATATGTGCACGCAAAGGGGAGAGAAAGGGAAAGAATGAAGGGAGGTATGAAAAGGGAGGGGGAGAAAGAGACAGATTAGTTTAATTCAGCAGGTCTGGACACACCGCAATCCCCTTTCCCCAGTCCTCTAGCCCAATGAACCTCGCTACTCAGGTGAGTGCCTAACGTGCTTCATGCTGACCAGGCCAGGATTCAAACTATGGTCACTATGTGGGATCTGGCTTCTCTATCTTTTACAATTCATTTGCCGAGACTGGCAGATGGCATGATGGTTAAGAGCTCTGGACTTCCACATGGCCAACTGTGGTTCAAGTCCCAGACCTGGTGGCTTGCTTTCTCACTCTCTCTCATTATCACTCTCGCTCTGTCTCTCTAAGGTCAAAATAAAATAAAGAAAGTTAAATAAAATAAATCTTTTTTCCTCTTTTAAGAAAAAAAAATTTTTTTTGAAGAGGTTTTTGCTATAGGGTGCATGCACTTGCCAGGAAGACAGAGAGACAGAAAGCGAGAAATCACCCCCCAGGGGGATGGCCACGCCACAATCCCTTCTCCATTCTTCTCTCGGGATCTTGGGCACGCATGCACATGCGCCCAGAGTGAGTTTAAGCCACCGGGTCCAGGACTCAAACTGCAGTCGACTACGTGGGAGTTCAGCAACATAGCCATTATACCAACTGCTGGTCCCTAAAATAATTCTTTTAAAAATAAATAAATAAATAAGGACCAGCAGTTAGCCTAATGGCTATGTTGCTGGACTCCCACGTGGTCGACTGTGGTTCGAGTCCCAGACCCGGTGGCTTAAACTCATGCCGGGCGCGTGTATATGCGTGCCCAAGATCCCGAGCGGAGAATGAAGTCTCTCTGTCTGGCGAGTGCACATGCCCTATAGCAAAAACCTCTCCAAATAAAGAAAAATAAATAAATAAATAAAATTTATTTGCCAGAGGGCATGTGTGCTCACCAGACACACACACACAGAGACAGAGGGAAGGAGAAAGCACCCCTCATGGGACATGGTCACACCATAATTCCATCTCCTCCATTTCTCTATCTTGTTGGGATTTGGGGCACTCACACACACATACCCAGCATATTTCTCTGGCTTCTCTTAAGCAGCATGTTACCTTTACACTACTGAGCCAGTCCATATAAAACTTCTTAATAATTTATTTTTAATGTAATCTATTGTGACAAAGAAAAATTCTCTATTAATATAATACTTTGGAGACCAGCAGATGGCATAATGATTATGTTGCTGGACTTCCACACAGCTGACCACGGTTCAAGTCCTAGACCTGGAGGCTTGAAACTCATGCTGGGCATGTGTGCATGCATGGCCAAGATCCCAAGAAGAAAATGGAGAAGGAATTACAGTGTTGCCAGCCCCCCTGGGGGGTGAATTCTCACTTTCTGTCTCTCTCTCTGTCTCTCCAGTGAGCACTCATATACTATAGCAAAAATCTCTTTAAAACCAAAAAAAATACTTTGTCCTGGATTTATAAAGCCTGTAAATTTGGGATGAGAAGAACCAGAACAGACACACAATTTCCTTACATGTGCTAGTTCTAGGTCAACAGATCAAGTTCTTTTTTAATTCCTTACTTACTTCACAAACTGTCCTCCTCCATCACCTGCATTATTTCACTATTGGCTTTACTCACTTCCTATGAATTGCTTCTGATTTCCTTTACAGAATGAGATCGCTGAAATATGCCCATGGAAAACATAAGATACTGAGTTTTAAATTACACAAGTAGACACAAAATTACTCACAGTAGCACAACCAAATGCGATCATACACAGGATAAAAAGGATATCATTTTCTCTGAGTTTAGATGAAAAAAGAGCTTCTCCAAAGGAGGATAACGGTTTAGGGAGGGCACACACCCCAGCAGAATCAGTTTATGTTTGGCTCTGGTTATAGCAACATTAAGACGTCGCCAATCTTTCAATAGTTCACCAAGCTGTAGGAAAAACAATATTTGATTATTCAAGTTCTATTTTCCTACTTTTTAAAAAAGAATTATACTGGGACCAGCAGGTGGCGTGGTGGTTAAGATGCTGGACGCTCCCACATGGCCCACCATGGTTCAAGTCCCAGACCTGGTGGTTTGCTTTCTCACTTTCCCTCTTTCTCTCTCTCTCTGTGTCTCTCTTTGGTCAAATTAAAAATAAATGAATGAGTAAATAAAATAATTATTTTCAAAAAATTAATTAAAAAAAGGAATTATATTATTTAACCTTATTTATTTTATAAAAAATTATTTATTTAAGTTTTTATTTATTGATTCATTTATTTTCATTTGATCAGAGAGAAAGTGAGAAAGCAAGCCACCAGGTCCGAGACTTGAACCATGGTCAGCCATATGGGAGTGTCCAGCACCTTAACAACCATGCTACCTACCAGTCCCTTTATTTTAATTTGACCAGAGAGGGACAGAGTGAGAGAGAGAGAAAAAGCAAGAAAGCACGCCACCAAGTCCAGGACTTGAAGTGCGGTCGGCCATATGGGAGTCCAGTGCCCTTAGCAACCATTCCACCTGCTGGCCCATGTTTTCCTACTTTTAAAACGTAGATTACAAAAGTGATTATTTGACTCATTTAAAATTCTAGGCAGTTGGAAAAAGTTGCACATATGAATATTTGAATATTGTGTCGGGATAACCTAGCTGTAATTTAAAATTATAAAATATATACAATAGAAATAAAAAACTACAGTATGTCAACATATTGTATCACTGTTAGTAACAGTAATGAAAAATGGTACAGTAAAAGACTGGAGAGAGTGGTTCTATGTACTATGACTCGCCCATAGAACAGACAACTATGCAACAGAATGAAACCTCATTCTGTGTCTGCACAAGTGGAGATCGCCAAGGTATTTCATTAAATAGAAAAACAAAGGTCAGAATGATCTGTATATCATCTATGTTACAAAAAAACAAAAATGGGAACTAGCATTGGCGTAATGGCTATGTTGCTGGACTCCCAAGTAGTCGACCATGGTTCAAGTCCTGGATCCGGTGGCTTAAACTCACACCAGGTACGTGTGTGAGCCATTCTCCGAGAGGAGAATGGAGGAGAAGGGACTGTGGTGTGGCCATCCGCCCTGGGGGGTGATTTCTCACTTTCTGTCTCTCTGTGTCTTTCTAGTGAGCGCAAGTACCCTATGGCAAAAACCTCTCTGAAAAAAAAAAAAAAAAGATGGGGTGGAGTAGTAGTGGTGTAGTAGTTGAGGCGTTGGATTCCCACACGGCCAGCTGTGGTTTGAGTCCCGGACCCCATAGCTTGCTTTCTCACTTTCTCTCTCTCTCGGCAAATTAAAATAAATAAATAGAGGCTAGTAGGTTGCATGGTGGTTAAGGTGCTGGACTTTCACATGACACATGAGCACAGTTTGAGTCCCAGATTTGGTGGCTCAAAACTCATTCCAGCCATGCGTACATGTGTGCCCAAGATCCCAAGAGGAAAATGGAGCAGACGGAATTATGGCATGGCCATCCCCAAGGGGGGGGGGGGATTTTTTACTTTCTCTTTCTCTGTCTCTCTGGTGAGCACATACAACCTAGAGCAGAAATTTCTCTTAAAAAAAAAAAACAAAACCTGGGTCGGCAGATGGTGTGGAGGTTAAGGGCGTTGGACTCCCACATGGCTGAACACAGTTTGAGCCCTTGACCTGGTGGCTTGCCTTCTCACTATCCCTTCCTGCCTC
>NW_006159730.1:2376964-2383226 GCF_000334495.1 Tupaia belangeri chinensis | reverse complement strand
CTGATCAAATATAAAATAAGTAAATAAATAAATAAATAAAGTTAAAAGAAATCATTCTTAAAAAAAAAAAAACATACAAAAAGAGATTAAAACAAACAAACAAACAAAACCTGAAAGTATCCATAAATTTGCAAGTATACAAGGAAGTCTTTATGTTTAAAATGCTTCAAATGCTTCAGCTAAGATATGGAAGAAATCAAATATCAATGCACAAATGAGTGGATATGTAAAACGTGACATATACAGACCACGAGGTATTATTTAGCTTTGAAAAGAAAAAAATCTTGTCAGATAAACTGGCTGAGTGAAATAAGCCAGTCATGAACAGACAAATACTATATACTTTTACTTATATGAGGTCCTAAAACAAATTCATAGAGACAGAAAGAATGTTGGTTGCTAGGAACTGGAGAAAGAGGGAAATGGGAGTTTGCTGTTTATGGGTAAAGAGTTTCCGTTCTGCCAAATGAAAACGTTCTGGAAATCTGCTGGACAATGTGAGTATAATTAATGCTACTGAACAGTAACTTAACAACAGTTAAGATGGCAAAATTTTTTTGTTTGTTTGTTTGTTTTTAAGAGAGATTTTTGCTATAGGGTGTGTGTGCTCGCTGGAGAGACAAAAAGAGACAGAGAAACAGAAAGTGAGAAATCACTCCCCGGGGGGATGATCTCGTCTCAATCCCTTCTCTTCCAGTCTCCCCTTGGGCTTTTGGGCACACATGTACATGCACCCAGCATGTTTTAAGTCACCAAGTCCAGGACTCGAACCGCAGCTGACTATGTGGGAGTCCAGTGATGTTACCATTAAACCTGCTGGTCCCCAAATTTACGTGTTTTTTTTGTTTTGTTTTTCTTTTTTTTTAGAGAGATTTTTGCTATAGGGCACATGTGCTTGCCAGACAGAGAAAGAGAAAGCAAGAAATAAGCCCCCAGGGGAAGTGGCCACGTTGCAATCCCCTCTCTTCCATTCTCCTCTTGAGATCTTGGGCATGCACACACATGTGCCCAGAATGAGTTTTAAGCCATCGGGTCCGGGACTTGAACCACGGTTGATTATGTGGGAGTCCAGTGACGTAACCATTACACTATCTGCTGGTTCCAAAATTTACGTTTTTTTAAACCACATAAAATTTAAAAATAGAAATGCCCCCAAATGAATCAGTACCAAATTAACTCACAGTTCCATCCTTATTACTTCTAACGAAAGACACTAGGATGATACTTTTGTCTCTTCCTTGGTATTTGTCTACCGTATTTACTTCGACTGTCCCAACCGAAGACTGTGCCATTAAATCACTGATGATCTTCAGCTGCTGCCTGTATGGGGCAATGATACCAATATCAGAGGGACTGCATCCAGCCTAAAACGAAAGACACAGTTTAAAGTAAAAAATCCTGATTTATAAGTTATTTAAACTTTACTGAATTTATTAAATTTATATTATGTATACTTAAAAAACCTGATGTTATAATAGATTTTACTCTCTCCAGGAGTAAAAACTAAATTTGCTCTAAATCTAAGTCTATATTTCCTGTGATAAAATAATCCCATACAGAGGCCAGTAGGCCTCTTCTTTTTTTTAAATAATTATTTTATTTAACTTTATTTATTTATGTATTTTAATTTGACCAGAGAGGAACAAAGTAAGAGAGAGAGAGAGAGAAAGAGAAAACCGCCAGATCCAGGACTTGAACCACAGGTGACCATGTGGGATTCCAGTACTCTTAATCACCATGCCACCTGCCGGTCCCTAAAATAATTCTTAAAAAAAAAAAAAAAACTTAAAAAAAAAAAACCCACAAAAACATAAACATTCCTTGATTTTTTAAAAAAGAATTCTTTTATTTAACTTATATTTATTTATTTATTTTAATTTGTCCAGAGAGGGATAGAGTGAGAGAGAGAGAGAGAGAGAGAAAGTGAGAAAGCAAGCTGCCAGGTCTGGGACTCAAACCACAGTCGGCTATGTGGGAGTCCAGCACCCTTAATCACCACGCCAACTGCTGGCCCTTGACATTCCTTGATTTTTAAAGGGTCATCCAGCATAATGTTTTGCATGCTTTAAAACAGTGCTGCCAAATCAATAAACAGTGCAAAGAAATACATTTTACTTTCTGCAATCCGTTACATAGAAAAGGTTCTCATCCCTAATCATACTGACTAGAGCACAGTATTTACAGCATTAAAATTAACTGACATTACAAATTCGGCAAAATGAAAATCCCAAATGCCATTTTAAGAAATAACATAGCATAGGTAAGTTTTCTCAAAATAAAACAAACAAAACAAAAATCAGGCTTCAGACCCCTTATCTTCATAAACAAGATTAACATTATATCTAACGTTTCTTACAATCTAATATTCTATTACTCTGCACCCTAATATTAATTACCCTTGAAAATCCAAAATTACCTTAATAAAGACTGATGTCAGGAAAACTATGAGCTTCGCCTCTGTTATATTGCTCACACCACCTTTCTCCACTTGTTCTGGTGCTGGAACCTATGTAGAAAAACATGCAGCCTACTTAGAACAACCTCTAAAGTAGGTGTGAGGGCACAGGTGGCCACACAGCCAATACTGCCAGATTTGGAGACAGATGGCAAATACCTAGATCTTTGTTTTGTTTTGCTTTCAGGTATATGCGTTCAGCAGAGAGAGAAGGCACGAGAGGGAGAGAAAGTGAAAAAAAAAAAAAAAATCAGCCCCCTGGGGTGACGACCATGCTGCAATGCCTTCTCTTTCATTTTCTTCTTGGGATTTTGGGCATGCACACACATGCACCTGGCCAAGCCACTGGTTCTAAGACTCGAACTGTGCAGTTGGCCATGTGGCATCCAGCCTCCTTAACTTATACACCACCTGTTGGTTATTTTCTCCCTCCCTTTCTTTCTTTCTTTCTTTTTTTTTTTTTTTAATGCCAGAGGGTGCATGGACAAGAGAGAAAGAAAACACTCCCCCTATAACGGGGCTTTGTCATGCCTCAATCCCCTACCCTTCAATTCTCCATCCTGTCAAGATCCTGGGCATGCATGTATGCACCCAGTATGCTTTTCAAGTCACTAGGGCCAGGGTTCAAACACGTCAGCCGTGGGGGATGTGACTTCTTTGCACAACGCCTAATTACTGGGCTACAGGGCTGGTCCCCTAAAAATATGTTCCTCTCAAATGGTGAAGTACACTGAGGTGAGGCACACTGCTAAGATGCTGTGCTACGCAGGCTGGAAACACATGGCAGGAGGCAGGCTAAGTTTGATTCTCAGTCCAACCTAACGTCCTTGGCACAGTGCACCTGTAATTCCAGAGACCAGGGGAGGCTGAGACAAGAAGACTGAAACATTAGTCTGGCTTGGGCAACACAGCAAGATCCTGTCTAAAAAGAACAGGACGTAATGGTATACATGTAGTCCTGGCTAGGAGGCTGAGGTATGAGAATTGTGATGAGCTGAGATCCTGCCTTTAAACATAGGGGGCTTGGGACCAGCAGGTGGCATGTTGGTTAAGGCACTGGACACTCCCACATGGCCAGCCACGGTTCGAGTCCCGGATCTGGTGGCTTGCTTTCTCTCTGCTCGCTTTCTCTCTCTCTCTGTCTCTCTCCGGTCAAATTAAAATAAATGAATGAATAAATAAAATTGAATAAATAATTCTTTAAAATAAATAAATAAATAAATAAACAAACACAGGGGGCCAGACCAGCAGATGGTGTAATGGTTATGATGCTGGACTCCCACATAGTCAACAGAGGTTTGAGTCCCATAATTGGTGGCTTAAAACTCACACCAGGCGAATATGCGTGCATGCCTAAAATCCCAAGAGGAAAATGGAGGAAAAGGGACTGTGGTATGGTCAGCCCCCTAGGGGGATGATTTCTCCCTTTGTCTCTCTTTGTCTGTCCTTCCAGGAAGCACACTCGGCCTGTAGCAAAAAAAAAAAAAAAAAAAAAGTTCTGAGGCTGGCAAGTGACATGGTGGTTAAGGTGCTGAACTTCCACATGGCCAACTAGGGTTCAAGTTGCAGACCCAACGACTTGAAAAATCATACCAGGCAGATATATGTATATGCTCAAAATCCCAAAAAGAGAATGAAGAGATGGCAGCATAGTTATCCCCCCAGGAGGTAATTTCTCACTTTCCCTCTCTCTCTCCAACCCAGCAAGTACATATACCCTAAAACCTAAAACAAACAAACAAACAAACAAAAAAATAGGGACCAGCAAGTGGCATGGTAGTTTAAGGCACTGGACTCCCACATGGCCAAGTCTGGGACCCAGTGGCTTGCTTTCTCACTTTCTCCCTCTTACTTTCTGTTCTCTCTCTGCTGAGTGCATGTACCCTATAGCAAATTTAAAATAATAATAGGGGTCAGCAGGTGGCATGGTGGTTAAGGGCACTGGACTCCAACATGGCCGACTGCAGTTCAAGTCCCAGACCTGGCGGCTTGCTTTCTCGCTTCCCTGCTTTCTCTTTCTCTCAATCTGTCCCTCTCTGGTCAAATTTAAATAAATAAATAAATAAATAAAGTTAAAATAGGGACCAGCAGGTGGCATGGTGGTTAAGGTGCTGGACACTCCCACATGGCGACCACGGTTCAAGTCCCAGACCTGGTGGCTTCCTTTCTCCCTTTCTCTCTCTCTCTGTGTGTGTGTGGTGCCGGCACGTGGTGTAGTGGTTAACATGCTGGACTCCTATGCATGTTAACCACCCTAGGGAAGTGATTTCTTCCTTTCTGTCTGTCTCTTTCTGGAGAGTGCACATGCAATATAGCAAAAATCTCTCTCAGAGGGAAAAATAAAAAGAAAGTCCTTTGTGAGAACAATTTACCTGAATGTATTTCCCAGACCCTGCCTGGCTCTAGATTTAAAGATGAAATCAAATTCTTTTTTTTTTTGGAATTGAGGGACTTTTGCAATAGGGCAAATGCACCTGCCAGAGAGACAGAGAGAGACACAAAGTGAGAAATCGCCCCCTAGGGGGATGGCCAGCTGCAATACAAGTCCCAGACTTGAAACTCACGCCAGTTGCGCGTGCATGTGTGCCCCAAATACTGAGAAAAGAATAGAGGAGAAGGGATTATGGCATGGCCATGCCCCCTAGAGAGTGACTTCTCATTTTCTGTGCCTCTGTCTCTCTAGCAAGTACACCTGCCCTATAGCAAAAATCTCTAAATAATTAATTAATTAATTAATTTAATTAATTCTAAAAATGTGAAGGTGAAAGAATCAAAAGAAATAAATGCTGGGACTGGCAGGTGGCGTGATGGTTAAGGGCATTGGACTCCCACGTGGCCAACTGCAGTTCGAGTCCTGGATCTGGTGGCCTACTTTCTCACTTTCTCTCTCTCTCTCTATCTCTCTGTCTCTTCCCCCCACCCTCTGGTCAAATAAAAATAAATAAATAAAGTTAAATAAAATAATCAAAAGAAATAAATGCTATCAGTCACTGACAGAAAGCCACACTAAGGCAATCCATCTTAATTATCCTGTGATTCAGGCTCAGCTCTCTAGGAAAGCCAACCACATACTGGGTTTCACGTACTTTCCCTCGCTATCCCTCACTGTACAGGAATCAAAAGCAGAAAAAGGAAGTAACTTGTCCAAGGGCTCACAGTAAGTCGTGACAGTAAGATTCAAACACAAATCTGACTCTAACATCAGTGCTTCTTCGCTCATGCAGATAATGGAGCAGATAAGGTTCTCTAGGTTCTTCAGTGCCTGATAAAACTCAAGGACAACTTTAGGGCTATGTCACCTCTATGCAACCTGTACGTATTTTTAATACAACTTATTTAGAATCTTAATGCCAGAAAGTAGAAACCCAAGTAGCAAAAATAATGTATAAGTAATAATTGGTAGGGAAAATAATTATAAATTACAGTTAATAAACTGGAATCATAATTTTAAAAAGTAGTCCTTTGTGGGACCAGCAGATATCTTAATGGTTATGTTGCTCGACTCCCACAGAGTTGACCACAGTTCAAGTCTTGGACACAACGACTTAAAACTCACGCTGGTGTGTGTGTGCATGCTTGCCTAAAATACTAAGAGAAGGGACTGAGACGTGGCCAACCACCCTAGGGAAGTGATTTCTTCCTTTCTGTCTGTCTGTCTCTGGCAAGTGCACATGCAATGTAGCAAAAATCTCTCTCAGAAGAAAAAAAAATAAAGGCAGTCCTTTGTGAGATCAATTTACCTGAATATATTTCCCAGACCCTGCCTGGCTCTAGATTTAAAGATGAAATCAAATTCTTTTTTTTTTT
>NW_006159730.1:2375175-2376949 GCF_000334495.1 Tupaia belangeri chinensis | reverse complement strand
TGAGAGACTTTTGCAATAGGGCAAGTGCACTTGCCAGAGAGACAGAGAGAGAAAGTGAGAAATCACCCCCTAGGGGGATGGCCATGCCGCAATCCCTTCTCCTCCATTCTCCCCTCGGGATCTTGGGAATGTACGCACATGTGCCCAGCATGAGTTTCAAGCTGGGTCCAGGACACGAACTACAGTCAACTATGTGGGAGTCCAATGATGTAACCATCATGCCATCTGCTGGTCCTCCAAGATGAAATCAAATTCTTGAATCTGAATTGCTAAGGGCTACGTCCAAAAGAATGAAAATTCTATCACAGACATGCGACTTGTCCTATTTCTATTCTTTTTTTAAAAAAATTACTTTGGGACCAGCAGTTAGCGTAATGGCTATGTCGCTGGATTCCCATGTAGTCGACCGTAGTTCAAGTCCTGGACCCGGCGGCATGCCGGGCGCATATGCGTATGTGCCCAAGATCCCAAGAGGAGAATGGAGGAGAAGCGATTGTGGCGTGGCCATCCCACCCGGGGGGGTGATTTCTCGCTTTCTATCTCTCTGTCTCTCTCTGTCTTTCTGGCGAGCACACGCACCTTCTAGCGAAAACCTCTCAAAAAATAAAAAATTACTTTAACTTTATTTACTTATATAAATTTGACCAGAGGGGGACAGAGTGTGAGAGAGAAAGTGAGAAAGCAAGCTGCCAGGTCCAGGAGTCAAACCACAATTGGCCATATGGGAGTCCAGTGCCCTTAACCACAATGCTGCCTGCCAGCCCCAGCCTGGTCCTATTTTTTTTTTTAAAGAATTATTTTATTTAACTTTATTTATTATCACTATTATTTTCCAGTTTGATCAGAGAGAGACAGAGAGAGAGAGAGGAAGTGAGAAAGCAAGCCACCAGGTCCGAGACTTGAACCATGGTCAGCCATGTGGGAGTGTCCAGCACCTTAACAACCATGCTACCTACCGGTCCCTTTATTTTAACTTGACCAGAGAGGGACAGAGTGAGAGAGAGAGAAAAAGCAAGAAAGCACGCCACCAAGTCCAGGACTTGAAGTGCGGTTGGCCATATGGGAGTCCAGTGCCCTTAACAACCATTCCACCTGCTGGCCCATGTTTTCCTACTTTTAAAACGTAGATTACAAAAGTGATTATTTGACTCATTTAAAATTCTTGGCAGTTGGAAAAAGTTGCACATATGAATATTTGGCCATGTGGGAGTCCAGTGCCTTTAACCACCATGCCACTTGCCGGCCCCGAGCCTGGTCCTATTTTTAATAGCCAGCTGGCTCCACCCTTCTTAGTAACAACCAAGGACATAATTATTTTAGAATAATATGCATATATATAATTGGCCACTATATTTTTATTTGAACTAAAGACTTACAAATAAGTGCTGAGGAACACTACATATTATAAAACACACCACAGGAATGCAGGGTCAAAACATTATTCTTAGTTGCTAGAAATTAAAAAAAAGTTATTTAAGATCTTTGTGAAGGTTTTTCTTTAATGACAATATACAAAAAGGTCTTTATCGGGACCAGCAGTTGGCGTAATGGCTATGTTGCTGAACTCCCATGTAGTCGACCACGGTTTGAGTCCCAGACCTGGTGACTTAAACTCACACCAGGCGCATGTGCATGCATGCCCAAGATCCTGAAAGGAGAATGGAGAAGGGATTGTGGTGTGGACATCTTCACTGGAGGGTGACTTCTTGCTTTCTGTCTCTCTGGCAAGCGCACACACCCTATAGCAAAAACTTCTCCAAAAAAAAAAAAAAAA
>NW_006159730.1:2372105-2375121 GCF_000334495.1 Tupaia belangeri chinensis | reverse complement strand
TATATATATATTTTTTTAATTGCTATAGCGTGTGTGTGCTTCTGGAGAGAAACAGAGAGAGGGAAAGTGAGAAATCACCCCCCAGGGGATAGCCACACCTCAATCCCTTCTCCTCCATCTTCCTCTGGAGATTCTGGGCACACATACCTGGCATGTTATTCAAGCCGCCAGGTCCAGGACTCAAATCGAGCAGTGGGCCATGTAAGATCCAGCACCCTAACTACCATGCCACCTGCTGCCTCGAAACAACTCTAAAAATTTAGAAAGCCTTCGTAAGGACATCAATTTATTATATCTTTTGTACACTTGTTAAACTAGCCCTTAGATAGTATCAATGCTGATTCATTTCCTAGAAGATATCATTAAACGTTTTCACTCACTTTTTGGCTTTCTGTCTTCAAAAGTCAATTTTGACATCTATCAACCCCAGCATAAACCTCCTCCCAAAGATAATAGGCCTATTAGAAAGAAATACAACTAAAACGAACTCTTTTGATTTCAAGTACTAAAAGTACACTAGTGGGACCAGCAGTTAGCATAATGGCTATGTCGCTGAACTCCCATGTAGTCGACCACGATTCGAGTCCCGGACCTGGCGGCTTAAACTCACGCCAGGCACTTGTGCGTGTGTGCCCAAGATCTCAAGAGGACAATGGAGGAGAAGGGATTGCAGAGTGGTCATCCTCCCTGGGGGGGTGCTTTCTCACTTTCTGTCTCTCTGTCTGGCGAGCGCATGTGCCCTATAGCAAAAACCTCCCCCCCCCAAAAAAAATGTACACTAGTGTTGCCTTTATCAGAACTCTATCAGAATCATACAGTAACATAAACTAAGAAATTTAAATTAGAAGAAAGGACAAAAACTAAAGGATTTTTTTTTTACCTTGTCCGTATTAAGAAAGCAAACAGGATTGTTTGGTTCAAATACTCCAACCAGCCAAGGATTATCAGAATAATCAGCATAAAATTCCAGTTCCAACTTCACGTCTTTAAAGTTAGGAAGGTTTATCATGGCATTGGCCACTTTGTCTGATCCACACTCCAGCTTTCCCTCATACGTCAGCTTATTACTTAAGGACATAATTTTACTAAGGGAATTACAAAAGATGATTTTAGTTTTGGTAGATGACAGCAAACATGAGCACCGCTCAATGCCAACACTCACAAATACCTGTTCATCCGGTACTGCACAGTTAACTGCACAACAGCATTCGTGTTCTGCTCCAGCCTCTTGAACAAGCTTTCACTCATGCCAAGAGCTCTGTCAACAAATCGAATCAGGTGTATTAGTGCACTATAGCTGCCCTTCAGAGGAATCCGGTAAATGTAAAATTCCACTATCTGCCTACCTTGCTTCCCGGTTTAGCACCAGGGGAGGAAGCTGCTGATGGTCCCCCACCAACACAAATCTTCTTGAAAAAAACAGTGGCCCCAGGCAAATTGGTTGGCTAATTTGAGAGGCTTCATCCACAATACAAAAATCAAAAATTCTCCGGGAAAATATTGGATGGTTTATTCCCATACATGTTGTTGCAACTATAAGCTAAAAACAAAGGAAATGATTCAGCTATTTAACGTGCAAAAGAAACGTAGTTTCTTTTTACTGATTTTGAAAATAAAACATTAAATGTTTTAATGTCCCCTAACAGCAGGCAGCTTCCATTATACTTTCATTCTGAACACATTTACACTATACAAAATTTACTTATAAATTTTCCCTAGAAGTTGAAAAACACCTAGATTTTCTAGACACTATAAACAATGCTCACACTTGATTATTTCAAGTATGAAATGAAATAATGAAAATGAAAATCTGAAATATTCAAGAGGTATTATGTTTTTCTTTAAAGAATTATTTTCATTTATTTATTTAGACATACATACATACACACATACATACCAGAGAGGGACAGAGAGGGAGAGAGAGAAAGTGAGAAAGCAAGCCACCAGGTCCGGGACTCAAACCATGGTCAGCCATGTGGGTGTCCAGAGCCACCTGCCAACCCCAAGTTAGTAAGTTGTTTTTTTTTTTTTTTTTTTAATGTCTACTGGGATTTTGCTTTTGGAGAGATGGGAGTACTTTTCCTTATTCTTCCCACAAAGCACAACTAAAAACCCTGAACTCTGTATGTAAGAGGAACAAATTAGGATTCTGAAAGGTGGAGAAGGCAGACCACCAGCTATAGAGCACAGGACCAGAGGGATAAAACAGCAGTTAATTCACTCAGTTTTCTTTATGCTTCATCTATCCCAGATCTGGAACTGAAAAATCCAGCAACCCAGGAAGAACATGAATGGGTGCAGGCTAAAAATAGCTTCAACAAAAATGTGCTCTCGCCAGGTGACGGGACAAGAGGGAGACAGGCAGAGAGAAAACTTACACAACAGCCACCCTACTCTAGCCCGACAGAAGGATCATGAGCTCAAAGCTGCCCTGAGCAAGATAGGAAGACTAGTGTGGTGATGACGCCTCTAGCGTCAGGTGGGATACTGAAACAGAGGACTATGACACTGTAAAACCCTGTCTTGAAACAAACAAACAAAAATTTAATAAAATTGGGGGCCAGCAGGTGGCATGGTGGTTAAAGGAGCTGGACTCCCGAATGGCCATCAGTGGTTCAACTCCCAGACCTGGCAACTTGCTTTCTCACTTTACTTCTCTCTTTCTCTCTGACTCTGTCCAACTCTGGTCAAATTAAAGCAAACAAATAAATTAAATACTTCTTTAAAAAAATTTAATAAAATAAAAATTAAGTTCTATATCAAAACCTAGAAATACTTACCACAAGACTATTCAGTACTGTTGTGCTTGATTCAAACTAACTAAAAAATGTGATTATTACTAGTTAATGACTATATTTGAAACTAGAAAAAGGGAGCTCTGAATAATAAATCAGAAACCTAACTGAGTTTAGCAGAAAGCAGTGAACTATGAATTAATTTAACCAATCCTGTGATGCATTTAAATTAATCTGCAAATCTGATCAATGTGCTGAGCCGAGCAGAGCATCATTTCCCC
>NW_006159730.1:2356615-2371234 GCF_000334495.1 Tupaia belangeri chinensis | reverse complement strand
GAGCAGAGCATCATTTCCCCACTCATTCTGGCTACAGAAATCGCTGGCAATATTATTACACAATACTGTACTTACTTGACTATTGTAGAGTTCTTCTAGAAGAGCTAAAGATTTAATGGACTTTGATCTGCATATTTTCTCCTCTGTAAATTCCTGGATACCTGGATGAACTTTCTGAGTCTGACCCAGACGCAAAAAGCCTATTTTAAACTTGGCTAATTTCAAAAGAATATTGTCAACAGCAGAGTGTGTATAGCTGGTCAACAAAACGCTAAAACCGCAGGCATAAAGGATTCGCACCTAAGAATGAACAACAGGAAGAAAAATAGCATTACTTTCCATTCCAAATCATTTTTAAAGCATTATTTATTCTATTTAACTTCATTTTTTAAAAACGAATTATTTTATTTATTAATTCATTTGTTTTAATTTGACCAGAAAGAGAGAGAAAGTGAGAAAGCAAGCCACCAGGTCTGGGACTCGAACCATGGTCGGCCAGAGCCTTAACCACCATGCCATCTGCTGGTCCCCAACTTCATTTATTTTTTAAGAATTATTTTATTGGGAACCAGCAGTTAACGTAATGGCTATGTCGCTGGACTCCCATGTAGTCGACCGCGGTTCGCGTCCCAGACCCGGTGGCTTAAAACTCACGCCAGGCGCGTGTGCATGCGTGCCCAAGATCCCGAGAGGAGAATGGAGAAGGGATTGCGGCGTGACCATCCCCCCGGGGGGTGATTTCTCGCTTTCTGTCTCTATGTCTCTTTCTGTCTGTCTGGCGAGCGCACGCGCCCTATAGCAAAAACCTCTCCAAAAAAAAAAAAAAGAATTATTTAACTTTATTTATTTATTTATTTTAATTTGACCAGAGAGGAACAGAGTGAGAGAGAGAGAGATAAATAGAAAGTAAGAAAGCAAGTAGCCAGGTCTGGAACTTCAACCACAGTCAGCCATGTGGGAGTCCAGCACCCTTAACCACCATGCCACCTGCCAGCCATGATTTATTTTTTAATTTGACGAGAGAGAGAAAAAGAAAGAGCATGCGTGTGTAAGCCACCAGGTCCGGATTCAAACCATAGTCATCCACATAGGAGTTCAGCACCCTCAACCACCACGCCATCTGCCTGAGCCTCATTCCAAATAATTTTTTTAATTGCTTTATTTAGCTTCTTTTTTTTTTTTTTTTTAATTTAATTTGACCAGAGAGGGACAGAGTGAGAGAGGGGAAAATGAGAAAGCAAGTCACCAGGTCTGGGACTACAAATGTGGTTGGCCATGTGGGAGTCCAGCACCCCTAACCACCATGCCACCTGCAGGCCCCCGAAATAATTTTTAACATGCTTAAATTTTTCTCTCTCTTTCTTTCTTTTTTATAAGAGGTTTTAGCCTTAGGGCATGTGTGCTTGCTGGAGAGACTGAGTTGGTGACAATGAGAAGGAAAGTGAAAAAATCATCCCCCAGGCAGGATGGTCATGCCACAATCCCTTTTCTTCCATTCTCCTCCCAGGATCTTGGGCATGCATGCACATGCAATGGCGTGAATTTCAAACCACTGAGTTCAGGATTTGAACAGTGGTTGACTACCTGGGAGCCCAGCAATGTAACCGCTATGCCATCTGCTGGTCCCAGTGCTTAAATTTTTCTAAAGAGAACTAAGAAAACTTAATAAGAGGGGACCAGCAGGTGGCATGGTGGTTAAGGTACTGAACACCCCATCATGGCTGACCACAGTTTTAAGTCCTGAATCTGGTGGCTTGCTTTCTCGCCTCTCTCTCTCTTTCTCTGCCTCTCTCTGGTCAAATTAAAATAAATGAATGAATAAATAAAATTATTCTTTTAAAAAAAACTTAATAAGAAGCATACCCACCAACAGCTGAGTCAAGAAATTTTTTTTTAAAAAATCAGAAAGTCACAATACCTAATAAAAATTATATGGCATTATCATTATTATATGTTATTAATGATATGTTAATGCATTATAAGTGATAATAAAGTTGAATATATGTAAACTAGTAGTATCTGGAGTACAGTATCAATCTTTTTTATTTCAGAGAGTTTTTTTTTTTTTAAAGAATTATTTTATTTAACTTTATTTGTTATTATATCATTATTTTTCAGTTTGATCAGAGAGAGACAGAGAGAGAGAGGTAGTGAGAAAGCAAGCCTCCAGGTCCGAGACTTGAACCGTGGTCGGCCATGTGGGAGTCCAGCACCTTTAACCACCACGCCACTTGCCGGCCCCTCGGAGAGTTGTTTTTTTTTTAAGAATTATTTAATTTTGGGACCAGCAGTTGGCATAATGGCTATGTCGCTGGATTCCCGTGTAGTCGACTGCGGTTTGAGTCTGAGACCTGGTAACTTAAGCCCATGCCAGGCGCATGTGCGTGTGTGCCCAAGATCCCGAGAGGAGAACAGAGGAGAAGGGATCATGGCGTGGCCATCCCCCCTGGGGGGGGGGTGATTTCTCGCTTTCTGTCCCTCTGTCTCTGTCATTCTGGTGAGCGCATGCATCCTATGGCAAAAACCTCTCAAAAAAAAAAAAAAAGAGAATTATTTAATTTTGTTTATTTATCCATTTATTTTAATTTGACCAGAGAAAGAGACAGAGAGAAAGAGGAAAGGTGAGAAACAAGCCACCAGGCCCGGGACCTGAACCATGGTCAGCCATGTGGGAGTACCTTAACCACCATGCCACCCCCTAAGAGAGATTTTTGCAATAGGGTGCATGTGCTCGCTGAAGAGACAGACAGAGACAGAGAGATGGAAAGCTAGAAATCACCCCTCCACGGGGGTGGCCACACTGTAATTCCTTTTCCTCCAGTCTCCTCTCGGGATTTTGGGCACAAGAACATGCACCCAGCATGAGTTTTAAGCCAACAGGTCCAGGACTTGAACTGTGGTCGACCATGTGGGAATCCAGCAATTTAACCATGATGCCATCAGTTGGTCCCCAGTACCAATCTTAATAAATATTTGCTGCCATCAGTATGATTATTCTAAGACTGCTTAGACATTAATGACAGGGCCAGCCCCCATGGCCTAGCAGTTGAAGGAGTCAGATCCTTCATGGCCCACTGTGGTTTGAATCCCAACCGTGATGGCTTGAAAAACACACCAGGTACATGTGCGTGCACACCCCAAATACCAACAGAATGGAGAAATGGAGAATAATTGTGACAACAGTCCATTAGGGAGTGCTTTTTCGTCTCCCTCTCTCTCTGGCAAGCACATATCCCCTCTGGCAATTGAAAATAAAAGAGGGGCTGGCAGTTGGCACAGTGGTTAAGGTGCTAGACTCCCACATGGCCAATAGCGGGTCAAGTCCTGGACCCTGCATCTTACTTTCTCATTTTCCCTTTCTCTCTCTGTGTTTCTCTCTGGTCAAATTAAAAATAATAATAACAAATAAAATTTAAAATTATAAAAAAACATTATTGACATAAAAAAAACTAAGAAAAATCCATTTCAACTACCTCTGTATAATTTATCATTTTTAAAGGGAAAAGAAAACAGTGATGCTTATTACCACATATCACTAATGGAAAGAGATCTTAAAAAAATTGTAAATGCAAGAAATTTACAACATGATATATCCATGCTCCACAAAACAGTGTTTGTCAACTATCAACTACATATACAATGGTGGTCCCAGAAAATTATACAATGGGGTCAGGAAGTGGTGTGGAGGTTAAGGCTGCCGGATTCCACATGGCCAACTGGATCCCACAAGGTTCAAGTCCTGGACCCGGCAGCTTGAAAAATACCCACACATGCGCAGGCATGCCCAAAATCTCAAGAGGAGAATGGAAGAGATTGTAGCATGGCCATTCCCCCTGGGGAAGTTGATTTCTCACTTTCCCTCTCTTCTCTCTCTGTCTCTCTGTCTCTCTCTCTCTCTTTCTCTGACTCCAGGAAACACAAACTCCCTATAACAAAACAAAAAAACTATAGGGACCAGCAGTTAGCGTAATGGCTATGTCGCTGGACTCCCATGTAGTCAACTGCGGTTCGAGTCCTTGACCCGGTGGCTTGATCTCACGCCGGGCGCATGTGCGTGCATGCCTAAGATCCCAAGAGGAGAATGGAGGAGAAGGGATTACGGCATGGCCATCCCCCCTGGGTGGTGATTTCTCATATTCTGTCTCTCTGTCTCTTTCCGTCTTTGAACGCCCCCTATAGCAAAAACTTCTCCATAAAAAGGGAAAAAAAAAAAAACTATAGCCAAGGCGTGAAGTAGGCTGTATCATCTAGGTCTGTGTAAGTACACATTATGATGCTCACACATGGATGAAATTGCCTGATGACCCATGCTTCAGAAAATATCCATGTTCAGTCAGCCTGTGGGGTTGTGGTTGGTGCACCTGGATCCCACACAGATCAAGTCCTGGACCCGGTGGATTGAGAAACACCAGGGACGCGTGCCTTTATACCCAAAATTCCAAGAAGAGGGAGAGATGGAAGAAAAGGGATTGCAGCATGATCATCCCTCATGGAGGGTCAGTCCTTCTTTCCTTTCTTCCTTCCTCCCTTTTCTCTCTCTCTCTCTCTCTCTCTCTCTCTCTTTTTCTCTATCTCTCTGGGCAACATGTGCACTCTGGCAAAATTTTACCAAATATATATATACATAATCCCTGTTGTTAAGTGATACAAGACTATATGTGGTTCAGCTTTACTATTTCTCATGTAGTTCTAAAAAGTTAATTTGAAACAGACATTTTGAAATTAAATTCAGCCCTTTTAATATTAAATATCACATCTTCTGAACTGGGAAGCTGAAGTGAACATTTAGTTTCGAAGCAAAAGACTAATAATCTTACCAGTGTACATATTGTAGTTGTTTTTCCTGTCCCAGGCATACCCACGATGAGTGTATAGTCTTTTGAGAGAAGTACCTTTTTCATTGCTTGCCTCTGAGGCTTATTCAAACCTGCATTTAAGTTAAAAAATAACAGGAAAAAAGAGTATTGACTTTTGAAGGACAAATTAACTATTTATCCAAGCTTGGATAAATCTGTTCTTCAATACACTTCTCTATCAAAGTGTGTTCTTCAATACATTGACTCAAAGTAAAAACAAAACAAAACATAGTGACTTTAAAGGATATATATAAACTACTTCCAAAGAAACTCTCTCTAAACATCATAATTGTAAGCTAAGATATTAGATATGGGCCAGCAGGAGTTCTATAGTTGGTGGCTTGAAAAGCAGGTGCATATGTATGCACACCCAAAATCCCAAGAGGAAAATGGAGAAGGATTGTGGGATAGCCATTGCCAACAAGAGATGATTTCTCACTTCCCTCCTCTGTGTCTCTAACTCTGGCAAGCTTATGCACCCTATGGCAAAAACCTAAAGAAAAAAGATATAAAACTATAATGCAGTTTAAATGACATACAATGCCAGACATGTTGAGAATAGTGTACCTTTCAGAATGCAAGCAACTGTATCCTTCGCATTATATGGAAGAACGGAACTGAGGTAGGATATAAACTGAGGTTCACGAAGGTCAATGATTAAATCTCGAAGTTTTTTGCTGAAGAGCAAAAATGTAAATTTTAGTAGTAGGACTTAGAAAAGTGGGGTGACATTCAGCTCAATTCATTGTTACAAACCTGGTGGACGTGTTTTCCATCAATTTAGAAAGATTTCCTAATGGGGTATCTATGTCACAATTTTTCTCTTCCTGGTCTAACCTGAACAAGGTTGACTCGGGGAGTACTGACAGGTTCCTAAAACAGCAAAACAAATGTACATGAATATTTTCATTTCACGCAGCCCATGGAAGTATGCACTGCTCTCTGCCTAAATAGTAAATTGGACAGGATAGCTATTTACTTCTTTTTTGATTTTTCAAATTTTGCCATAGCATGCATGGCAACAGAGACAGAGAAACAGGAAGAGAGAGAGTGAGAGGGAAAGTGAGAAAGCCCGCCCCAAGAAGGATGGACATGGCACACACCCTTCTTTATTCTCTCTCAAGATTTTGAGTACACATACATGCACTGGGCATGTTTCTCAAGGCACTGGGTCTGGGACTTGAACTGCACAGTCAGCCATGTGGGACTCAGCTGCCTTCACCACCACCCACCAGCTGTACAATGCACCCTCATTCACAATGCCAGTACTAAAGATGGCTCACTTATGATGAATGCTTTGACTATGCCAGGCACGTGCGTGCCCAAAATCCCAAAAGAAGAAAAGATTGAGGCATAGCCATATAGCTAGGGGAGTAATGTCTCACTCTCCCCGCCCCCTCCAGAGAGCACAGGTGCCCTATGGCAAAAATCTAAAAAAAAAAAAAAAAAAAGTACTTCTCAAACTGGCCTCTTTGGGGAGCTGGATCCCACATAGCTGACTGCAGTTTGAATTTGACCCCTGTGGTTGAATAACATGCCAGGCACCTGTGCATGCACACCCAACATGCCAAGAGTGGAGAAACGGATGAGAAGGGATTGTGGTATGATCACACCCCATTAGGGAGTGCTTTCTCCCTCTTCCTGGCAAATTAAAAACAAAACAAAACAAAACAAAAAAGTCTCAACATGGCTATTTAAGACCTTCTTTGACCTAACCTCTCCAAATACTCCTTTCCTTATATTTTACATTCCAGAAATACTTAATTTCCTGCACTTTCCTGAATACTCCATTGTCATACTATACCATACCATCACGAATTTTTGCACTTGTTTGCTCAGTCTCACACTCATATACTCTTCTCACATTGTATCACCAGGCTGACATGGATTTTATTACCAATTATTCCACTGTTCAACTGATATTTTAGTTTAAACTAGGCTTTTTAATTTTTTTGTTTTTTATTTATTTATTTATTTATTTTTAGAGATTTTTGCTGGAGGGTGCGTGCACTTGCTGGAAAGAGAGAGAGAGAAAGCAAGAAATCACCCCCCAGGGGACGTGGCCAGGCTGCAATTCTTTTCCATTCTCCTTACAGGATTTTTGGCGCACACACACACATACACATGCCGGGTATGAGTTTCAAGCCAATAGGTCTAGGACTCGAACTACAGTCAACCACATGAGAATCTAGTACCTAAACCACTATTCTACCTACTGGCCTGCAAATCAACCTATTTTCTTTTTGGGGGGGAGAGGTTTTTGCTACAGGGCATGTGCGCTCAACAAAAAGACAGAAAGAGAGACAGAGAAACAGAAAGCGAGAAATCACCCCGTAGGGGGGATGGCCACATCGCAATCCCTTCTCCTCCATTCTCCTCTCAGGATCTTGGGCACACACACACATGCACCCGGCATGAGTTTAAGCCACCAGGTCCAAGAGTCGAACTGCAGTTGACTACATGGGAGTCCAATGACATAGCCATTACACCAACTGCTGGTCCCATCAACCTATTTCTTTTAAATGAAATAGTCTTTGTATTACTGCTATAAATTAAAAAAAATTTCTTTAAAATTATTTTCAGGTTTTTCCCATAGGGCATGTACTCTCACCAGTGACAGAGAGAAAAAAGGGAAAAATCAACCCCCAGGGAGGATGGGCATGCCACAACCCCTTCTCCTCTCCTCTCCCCTCGGGATTTTGGGCACATATGCGCACACACCTGGTGTGATTTTCAAGCCATTGGGTCTAAGACTTGACCCATGGTCAGTCGTGTGGGAGTTCAGTGCCTTCACCACTATGCCACCTGCTGGTCCCTAAAAAGCAACTTTTTGAGTAGTTAATGGCCAGTCTGATGTTATATGAATTTTACCTCAATTTCTTCAAAAAACGAAGGCTAGCTATGATGATGAAGTGGTTAACGCAATGCTCTGCAGTTCTGAAGCTATATGGAAAGGTACTGGGTTTAGATCCCAAGTTCGTCCTGTACATGCTGGGTACATGTGCCGTGGTACTGTCTAGTTGAGGCGATGGGTGGATCGTGGTGAAAAGGTCCCCATTAGGGGTATATGTGTTTGTCTGTCTGTCTGTTTCTGTTTCTCATGAAGAAAATAAATAAATAAGATAAAAGAAAAAATGCTGGGCAGGCTCCATGGCCTGGTGGTTAAGGCAGCCAGATCTCAAATGGCCAATAGTGCTATTCGAGTCCCAGACCTGGGGGCCTGAGAAACACACCAGGTGCATGTGTGTATGTGCCCAAATCCCAAAAGAAGTGGGGGAGAAGGGATTGCGGTGTGACCATGCCCCACTGGAGTGTTCTCCCCTCTTCCTCTCTCTCTGTCCTTCTCTGGCAAACACATGTGTACCATAAAGCTTAAAAAAAAAAAGACTCCTCTAAGAAATGAAAAAGGAATGAGGTACTGATACATGCTACATCATGAAGATGAACCTCAAAAACAAGATGCTGAATGAGAAAACCTCACCAAAGACCACATCTTACACAATTCCATTTACCCGAAAAGATGATAATAGACCAATCTATGAAGACAGAAAGTAGGTTAGTGTTTGCTAGGGCTGGGGGAGTTGGGGAGAAACGGGCAGCGGTTGCTAAAGAGACAAGGTTTCTTTCTGGGATGAGAAAAACATTCTAAATTGACCGTGGTGATGACTCCACAACTATGAATATATATAACAACCATTGATCTGTGCACTGTAAATGGATGAATTGTATGTCACAAGGATTATATATTGATAAAGCTGTTACCAAAAAAAGGTAATGTTTTATTACCTGTCTAATAAACAGGCTACCGTCGTCATGGTTACCTCCTTGACATAACCCCTGGACAAAGCAAAAAGTGTCCTCTCTTCTCCACTTAAAATAATTCTGTCACCTGCCATTAGGTTTGTGATAGATATGGTACCGTTTTTACGTTGGAAATGATGCAGGTACTGTCCATCGCACACTGTCGTAACATGTCCTGTCCTAATCAGGTTTCCAATACAGTTGCCACTGTCCTCCCTACGAAAGAGAAAGAGAGTCAGAAAAGTGTCCATTCGCATCACACATTCAAGTGTGGTATTTGCATTTTTCCAGTTCCTTTGTTCTTCTGAGCCCTAAAAACTCTACTGCTAATATGGAGTCTGTCTTTTTTTACATTTTCCACAATCTACACAAGTGTTAGAAATGCTTAGTGACCATTCCATTAGTTTTTAAATAATCTTTCAATAACAGATTTACAGACAAGTGATGGGGGGAGCTTTTCCCTTCTTGCACCCACAGGCCAGGATCTCTGAACGAGCTGCTTATCAGCACATTGATCCTGGCATCTGATACCCGCATCTCTTGTGCTGATACACATAGGATTACAGAAGACAGATCATGATAACCTGCTACTAAACTCGAAGGAAGGAAATAGCTGATTTTTTCAGTACTTACAAAAGGATTTGCAATTATGGTTATTAAAATAATGGCAAGCAAATTGATTATCACACTGCTTTAAGAAATAAGCAAAAAACATTTAAAATCTCTCAGGCTATTAAATACCATACAACCTCTGAGGCTTGAGGAGAATGTATGCTTCACATAGCCACTATAATCATGCAGTCTACCTACATTTATGAGAACTTTTTCCACTGTAATGTTTTCTTGTATTAAAATGTAATATTTTTTTAAGAGGTTTTTGTTATAGGGCGTGCATGCTTGCCAGAGAGACAGAAAGTGAGAAATCACCCCCAGGGGGGATGGCCACACCTCAATCCCTTCTCCTCCATTCTCCTCTCAGGATCTTAGGCACACATGCACACGTGCCCGGTGTGAATTTAAGCCACAAGGTCCAGGACTCAAACCACAGTTGACTACATGGGAATCCAGCAACATAGCCATTATGCCAACTGCTGGTTCCTAAAATGTAATATTAAGAAAATAATAATCCAGGGGACCAGTATATAGCAAGATGATTATGTCGCTGGATTCCCACATGGCCAACCATGGTCCTAGTCCCAGACTTGGCATCTTGAAACTCACACTGGGCACATATGTGTGCGTACCCAAAATAACTAAAATAATTATTTAAAAAATAACTTTAAAAATAATATTTCTTAAAATGTATGTAACCTATTAAAAAGTAACTCACAATTATAGCATTTATTAGGTTGTTGGGAAAGTCATGACATATTTTCCTATGCAAAGAATACCCAACAGCATACACAGATATGGTGCTCTACTCAGAAACAATTTATTGACAGTCACCTGGCATTGGCAGGAATAAATGAAATCACATTTCTTCACATACTATGTAACCTATATTTGTCTCAAATTTCAAATCCTATCACACTAGCTAATCCAGATTACTATAATTTTACTGTATCAAATGACTTACATTTCTGAAGCAGGCATTAACCAGATATTTTGGTAATTCCTTCTGTTACCCTTTGATTGAGACTCCAGGGTTAACATGAGACACCAAAGACTGAAATACTCCAAGTGTGTAAGCTTCAGATGCTGAGTTTCTTCTTTCATTTTGGGCAACATGACATCTGGGACTGAAGTGTCATCCATCTGTTGTTCAACTGCTCTAAATACAAAGCCCCGAATTAGATGTGTATAAAACATTGCATTGGCTGGCTATGAAATGAGGAATATCTAAAGTAAGTGCACAAACAGGATGATCATCATAACGCATAACTTCAGTTCCTAGATTTGTTAAAAATCACTTCAATATTTTATAAGCCATATGGCTTTTTACAAAATAAAATGCATAATAAACTCAATACTGCATTATTTTACCTTCAATGACTAGACCCCAAACAACAATTTAATTTGGTATACTCAGACTTTATTATTATACACGGCATGTTTTGGCTTTGTATAAAACTGCATTTCTCAAAAATCACAATATTTGTTTACCCTGTAATATAAGGAAGTCAACATAAAAACATGGAGTCTCATTTGAAGTATCACTTTGGCTTAATGCTAATTAAAAACATTCTAATATAGAAACAAACATGTTATTTTTTAAAAGAATTATTTATTTAATTTTAGTTATTTATTCATTCATTTATTTTAATTTGACCAAAGAGAGACACAGACACAGAGAAAGCGAGACAGCAAGAAACCAGGTCCAGGACTTGAACTGTGGTCAGCCATGTGGGAGTATCCAGTACTTTAACCATTACACCACCTGCTGGTCCCCGAAACAAACATGTTATAAGATAGCAATAAAACGCTGAGAATAAACATAAGAGTTCGTGGGCCAGCCCTGTAGTGCAATGATTAAAGGAGCTGGATCTCACATAGACAACTGCAGTTCTACACGCAGCCCTGGGGGCTAGAGAAACGTGCCAGGCATGTGTCCATGTGCGTAAATCCTGGTAGGAAGGAGGAATACAGGAGGAGGAATGCAGTATGACCATGCCCCACTGGGGAGTGCTTTCTCTCTCTTTGGTGAGCACACACGCCCTTTAGCAATAAAAAAAACATAAGATTTCAAAGAAATGTACTTGTAGTATAGATTTGTACTTGTAGCCCAGATTTCTCTTGGTTCACAGTCCCTTGCCATTAAGGAATCCCTTAAGACAATACTTTTAAAAGTACTTCACGGGGGTGGTAGGTGGCATGGTGGTTTAGAGTGCTGGATTCCCACATGGCCAACTGTAGTTCAAGTCCTGGACCTGGCAGTTTGCTTTCTCATTTTCTCTCTCTCTCTCTCTCTCTCTCTCCCTCTCTCACTCTCACTCTCACTCTTACTCTCACTCTCTCACTCTGTCCCTCTCTGGTCAAATGAAAATACATGCATACATAAAGTTAAATAATTCTTTGAAATAAAAAAGTACTTTCTCTGTGGGGCTGGCAGGTAGTGTAGTGGCTGAAGCACTGGACTTCCACATAGCCGACTGTAGTTTGAATCCTGGACCTGGCGGCTTGCTTTCTCACTTTCCCTCTCTCTTGCTCTGTCTCTCTCCGACCAGATTTTAAACAATAATAATAATAATTAATAAAATTAACAAAAAAACTTTTAAAAAAAGAATTATTTATTTTATTTATTTATTTTTTTAAATTTGACCAGCAAGAGAGAAGAAAGTGTAGTCAGCCATGTGGAAGTCCAGTGCTTCAAATACCATGCCACCTGCCAGTCCCAAGAAAAACTCCTTAAAATACATTAAAGATTTGTACTGTGGTCCAGCTGAAGTGGAGCAAGCATTCTGCTGATGTGTGATACTGGAACCATGTGGAGATCTGTTGAGATTCTGGCTCAATCAGAATATTCCAGATGTGTGCCCATGACTTGGCTGCCTAAAAGGCTGAGGGGAGGACTGCGAGGTGGAGAGACTCTGTCGAGGGGATCTATATTTCTCATTCCCTCTCATGGAAAAAAAAAAAAAACTTAGAGAAAAAACTTGTATTCAAAATGTATAACTATTTCTTTCTTGACCAGATTCCACAAGGCCTAAAATTATTTCATTTCTTAAAAGATATGTGCAACAAGATTAAAATATCTACTTTTAGAAAAAGTTTTTCAAGTACTCTATTAATTTTCCAAGGAATAGGCTTATTAGAAAATATAAACTGATGGATGGTACTTGAAATAATGCTTTGAAAGACAGTGTGTTTACCTGCTATAAAGAGCACAGTTGCCCATTTGTGAACAATATTTACAGGTTTTCTCTTCCTCAATTATTTGTGGCAGAAAAGCAAGTTGCCTCTGCTTTCCAGAAGCAGATTTGCAAATACGGTGAAACAAAGAGTATGCCAGCTGGTTTCTGAGCTTCAGTAACTCTGTATATAAAAAAAACAGTAGTGTCCTTTTAAGAATTAAAATGAATCATACATATCCTTTCCATTATCAAAGTAAGACTTACAGATTTAAAAACAAAAAAAGTAGAAGACAATATTCATATTTCCCACTGCACTAGAATAACTACTGTTAATATTTTGGTATATCTTTAAGTTTTGTTCGCTTAGATTTTAGTTTGCCAGAGGGAGCATAAGCTCAAAAGTGACAAAAGAGAGAGGGAGAAAACACCTCCACAATGGACTGCAGTCACACTTCAGTGCCTTCTCCTCCATTTCCGCATCCTGCTGGGATTGGGAGCGTGTGCACGCAAACGTGCTTAGCGTGTTCTTCAAGCCACTAGGGTGGAAACTTGAGCAGTGGAGTTAGCCATATGGGACCAGGCTTCTTTTTTTTCTTTCTTTCTTTTAATTGTTTTTTAAAGAATTATGTATTTATTCAATTCTATTTATTGCTATTATTTTTTAATTTGCCCAGAGACAGAGAAAGAGAGAAAGTGAAAGTGAGAACGCAAGCTGCCAACAAGGGACTCAAACCGTATTTAGCCATGTGGGAATCCAGTGCTTTTAACCACCGCGCCACCTGCTGGCCCCTTGTTTTTTATTTTTTTTTTAGAAAGATATTTGCTATAGGGTGCATGTGCTTGCCAGAGAAAGATAGAGAGAAAGCACCCCCATCCCAGAGGGATGGCCATGCTGCAATCCCTTCTCAATTCTCCTCTCAGGGTCTTAGAAATGCATGCACATGCACCTGGCGTGAGTTTCAAGGTGCTGGGTCTGGGACTCAAACCATGGTCAACTATGTTTGAGCCCAGCAATGTAACCATTACGCCATTTGCTGGTCCCAGGATCTGGCTCCTTTAACCACCAGGCCACTGGGCTGGCCCAATAAATTCTTTAAATAGTTACATAGCTCATAATTAGTATGGTACAGTTGGTGTTATATAACGTGAATGCTAAGGATTAAACAGAGCTTTCTAGATTATCTTTAATGTAATATAGGAAATTCAAAATAAAAGTTTTAGAAAGTAATAACATTTTAAGTTAATAATGTTTTCAAATATAAAGTATATTTTTTATTTGTTATTATTTTATTTTATGTTTAAAAATTTGACAAGAGAAAGGGAAAGTAAGATAGCAAGCTGCCAGGTCAGGAAATTCAAACTGCTGTCAGCCATGTGGGAGTCCAGCACCTCAACCACCATTCCACCTGCTGACCTCTAAAATTATTTTTCGAAAGTACAACTCTACAGGCTGGCAGGTGGCATGGTGGTTAAGGCGGCTAGACTCCCACAAGGTTGACTACAGTTCGAGTTCTGGACCTAGCAGCTCACTTTCTCAATTTCCTTCTCTCTGTCTCTCTCTGGTCAACTTCAAAAAAATAAAATAATGACAATGAATAAAATTAAATAAAAAATAATTGTTAAAAAAAAAAATAAGTAGCAACTCTACAGCCAGCAGGTGGCATAGAAGTTAAATCACTGAATCTCTCATGACCAGCTGCGCAGTTTGAGTCCAGGTCCTGGAGACTTGAAAAATCATGCAGGCGCATGTGTGTATGTGCCCAAAATCCCAAGAGGAGACAGGACAAGAAGGGACTGCAGCATGGCCATCCACCCTTGGGGTGACTTTTCTCACTTTCTTTCTGAAGTCTTCTAGCAAAAACTGAAAAAAGGAAAAAAAAAAAAAAAGAACAGAAAAATACAACTCTAGGCCAGTCAGGTGGCTTGGTGGTAAAAGTGGCTGGATCCTGGGACCAACAGATGGTGTAATGGTTACGTCACTGGACTCCCAAGTAGTCAACTGTGCTTCGAGTCCTGGACCCAGTGGCTCAAAACTGACGCCACGAGCGCATGTGCCCTATAGCAAAACTCTCTTAAAAACTAAGAAAAAAAAAATCATACCATGTGCATGTGCGCATGCCCAAGATCCTGAGAGGAGAATGGAGAAGAGATTGTAGCGTGGCCATTCCCCC
>NW_006159730.1:2340361-2356566 GCF_000334495.1 Tupaia belangeri chinensis | reverse complement strand
TGGGCATGACCTATAAAAAAAATCTCTCTTAAAAAAAAAAAAAAAGTGGCTGGATCCCACAGGGCCAACTGCACAGTTTGAGTCTCAAACCCAAAGGCTTGAGGCATGTGTGCATATAACAGGCATGTGGGCATGTAAGACCCAATTTCCAAGAGGAAAATAGAAAAGATTGCAGTGTGGCCATCCCCCAGAGGATCATTTCTCACTTTTCTTCTCTCTCTCTCTCTCTCTCTCTCTCTCTGCAGAAAGTACATGCACCCTATAGCAAACTAAAACACACAATAAAAAAAGAACCAACTCTAGAACCAATCCTATAGCATAGTAGTTAAGGAAGCCAGATTCCACAAGGCTGACAATAATTTAAATCTCAGCCTCACTGGCTTGAAAAATTATTGGGTGTATGTGTGTTCATGCCCAAAATCTGAACGGAATGGAGAAATGGAGGAAAGAGGATTGTGATGTGACCATATCACACTGAAGATTTCTTTCTCAGAACATGCAGGAACTCTGTCAAAGAAAAAAAAAAAAAAAAAAGGCTTGAAAATACAACTATTAAAAAAATAAAATACAGGGGAACAGCAGGTGGCATGGTGGTTGGAGTGCTGGACTCCCACACAGCTGACCATAGTTCAAGACTCAGACCTGGCAGCTTGCTTTCTCACTTTCCCCCTCTCTCTCTATAGTCAAGTTAAAAAATAATAATAATAAATCAAGTTAAATAAAAACAATTATAAAAAAAAAAGCCTGCCCATGTGGTGGTTAAGACAGCTGTATCCTACATGGCCAACTGTGCAGTTCAAGTCCCATATCCAATAGCTTGAGAAACACGCTGGTTACATATACATGCATGCCCAAAATCCCCAAAAGAGATTTTGGAGAAATGGAGGAGAAGGGGTTGCAGTGTGACCATTCTCCATGAGGAGTGATTATCACTTTCCCACTCCCTCTCTGGGCAAATGTACATACCACTTGGCAAATTGAACACACACACAACTATAAATTATGCCCTGTATTAAGTCTACCAAGGGCAATGAGCAGATAGTCAGGTATAACTATGTACCACCACAAGGTGAAGAGGCAAGGCAGATCGAATGCAGAGAAGAAAAACTGAAAGAAAACACCTCAACCTCTTTTATCTAGATGGTTGGCAGCCACAGGGTACATCTGACCAGTCTTGAGGTAAAGAAGCAATCCAGCCTCAGGATCAGCTCTTCTCTCCTGGCTTAGCAGTGTGTACAGAACAACCTGTGAAAACATTAAAGATTTTGTCAAATAAAACTATAACTTCCTGTATTTCCCTAATTTGTCTCAAAACCAACATATGTTATAATTCCAAAATTGAAAGGTCAATGAAACTATTTCAGTTAGAAAATAACAAGAGCTAAGTAAAAACAGCACAACAATTCTGTCAAAAATTTAATTTCCAGAGCTGGCAGGTGGCATGGTGGATAAGGCGCTGGACTCCCATATGGCCGACTGCAGTTTGAGTACCAGACCTGGCAGCCCGAAAATCACAAAAAACAGATAAATAAAAGTTTGGTGTTTTTTTTTTTTTTAATTACAAACATTTAATTGCCATGAAATATAGTTCATGCTTCACAGTTTTACTTGAATAATGAAACAAATCATTGTTCTTAAGACAATAAACATTCAGACTTACTGGGTCATTGGAAAAGTTATGATGGATTTTTCTGGTTTTCTACACAAAAATGCAACATTACTAGGGGGCCGGCAGGTGGTATGGTGGTTAAGGGCACTGGACTCCCACATGGCCGATCATGGTTCAAGTCCCAGACCTGGCAGCTTGCTTTCTTGCTTTTCCTCTCTCGCTCTCATTCTGTCCCTCTCTGGTTAAATTAAAATAAATAAATAAAAATCCAAATGAAAAAAGTTAAATTTAAAAGAATTCTTTTTTTTAAAAGAATCATTTCATTTTATTTATTCATTCTTTCTTTCTTTCCTTTTTTTTTTAAATTTGACCAGAGAGAGGGAAAGCAAGCTACCAGGTCTGGGAATCGAACCGTGGTCGGCCATGTGGGAGTGTCCAAGGCCTAAACCACCACGCCACCTGCTGGTCCCAAAATAATTCTTCAGGAAAAAACTAAACATAAATGAAATAGAACCGTAAGGGTCAGCCCTATGGTATAGCAGTTAAACCCAGAGCACGGAGGTGTAGACACTACATCACCAACTTTATGGTTCAAGTTCTTACCCCAACAGCTTGAAAAACATGCCTGGTACGTATGCATATGTGCCTATAATCCTGACATGCTGGAGAAATGAAGAGTTAGAGACAGAGAGACAGAAAGTGAGAAATAAATAAAGGCACAGGTACTTGCTGGAGAGAAAGAGACAGAGGAAGAAGAGAAAGCACCCTTCATAGGGAAAGGTCATGCTGCTTTCCCTTCTCCTCCATCTCTCCCTTTTATCAGGATTTTGGGCATACACACACATCGGGAATGTTTCTCAAACCACCTGCGCAGGGAACCGAACTATAAGGTTGGCCATGTAGGATTAGGCTACCTTAATCACCAGGGAATGGAGTCAGCACAAGGCTTCTCAGAATCTTTAACAGACTAATATGCATCATAAAATCTCCAAATACACTTGGTTTCCCTAACTTACATGATCAAGGAAATTTTTTTTCCAGGTATATCTATTCATAGTTTGGTAGACTAAACATAGCAACACTAGCTTCCCAGAACAGCTAGTAAATTACTTTGCCCAAGATAATTTCTACTATAGCATATATAAATAAATATATAAATCACATGTGTGTGTGTGTATGTGTGTGTGTGTGTGTGTGTGTGTGTAGAAAATTAACTGAATACCCAGGATGCATTAAAAATATAAAAGTCGGGACCAACAGATGACAATAACTGTTAGGTGGCTGGATTCCCACAAAGTAGGCTGCAGTTTGAGTCCCAGACCTGGCAGCTTAAAACTCACATCGAGGGGCCAGCAGGTTGCGGGGTGGTTAAAGTGCTAGACACTCCCACATGGCTGACCATGGTTTGAGTCCCAGACCTGGTAGCTTGCTTTCTCACTTTCCTTCTCTGTGTGTGTGTGTGTCTCTCTGATCAAATTAAAATAAATGAATGAATAAATAAAACTAAATTAATTATTAAAAACAAAAAACAAACAAACAAAAAAACCTCACACTGAACTCGTGTGCATAAGTGCCCCAAATCCTGAAAGGAAAAAAGAGGAGGAATTGTGACGTGGCCATCACCCCTCAGGGACGATTTCTCACTTTCTGTCTCTCTGTCTCTCCAGCAAGCATACACCCTACAACAAAACCTCTATTTAAAAAAAAAAATGGTCTACATAAAACTCAAATAAAAATAACCTGAATTGAACCAAAATATATAAAGCAGACTACATCTTTAAGTATATTACAAATTCAGACAATTTTTTTAGAATTTTATACCTGACTACGGTGTTCAATAGAATTCGATTCTTTGCCAGTTTTAAGCTCCAATGGCATTATTTTATATTTTGTTTTATTTCCACGATGTATTTTCACACCAACTGTAACATCTATTTTGCCCTTCAGTCCAAACCGAGGGGACCAAATGCTTTCTTCAATATCCAGTGAGTTTATTACCTCAATGTTACATGCTGAATTATTCTTACTACCATCACTTGGCCTAAAAAACAAACACACACACACAACACATGAAGCACATGATTAGAAAGAATACTTAGCTCATTTCACATGGCTCTGACTCTATTACATGCTGAGAATTTTGGGTGTGAAGGAGCCTACATATATTTTCAGCAGTGATTAAATGCGCTGACTCATGTAATTTAACCTTTCTTAATATTTACCATCAGTCCCTTTCAATTCATTTCTACTACAATCTTAACTCAATCTTTTATTTCCTCAAGTCTAGATTATTACAACTTACTACTTGGCTTTCTGGAGCCACAAAACCAATCTGATACACAATTATTACACAAATCAATATATGGAAATTTGCATGTGTTGCACCCTGCATGGCAAAGTGGTATTCCTTTATCTAACATCACCTTAAACTGGGTAAAAATAAGCTATCTATGAAACATGAAGCTTGTTCATCCAACACTTCAGCCACACACGACCTGATGAAAATTTTCTGACCCTGTCCACCCCTACATTTCCCCGTTATTTTCTTTATGTAATCCTTAAGTAATTCCTTTGCTACTATCAATATTTTTTTAAGAGCGATTTTTGCTATAGGGCACATGCACTCACCGGAGAGACAGAGGGATAGAAAGTGAGAAATCATCCCCCAGAGGGGGATGGCCACGCCTTAATTCCTTCTCCTCCATTCTCCTCTCAGGATCTTGAGCACACATGCCTGGCATGAGTTTTTAAGTTGCTAGGTCTGGGACTGGAACCACGGTTGACTATTTGGGAGTCCAGAGACATAACCATTATGCCATCAGCTGGTCCCACCACTATCAATATTTAAAACAAAGTACTCAATAATACTTTTTATATTACAAAAGAAGTTCTGTTTAATTTTTTTTTTCACTAGAGGACACATGCACTCACCAGAGAGACAAAGAAGGAAAGTGAGAAAGCACCCCCACTGGGGGATGGTCATGTCGCAATCCCTTTTCCTCAATTTCTCCATCCCATCAGGATTCTTAGCATGCGTGCACATGCACCTGGCATGTTCCTCAAGCCATAGGATCAGGGACACGAACCATATAGTCAACCACATGGGATCTGGTTCCCTTAATCACTAGGCATTTGGGCCAGCCTATAGAATATAGTTTTTAAGATAATGATACTTCTGGTGATCAATAGGTGGCATGGTGGTGAAGGCACTGGGTGCTCCCACATGGCTGACCATGGTTGGAATCCCAGATGGCTTTCTTTCTCACTCCCCTCACCCTGTCTCTCTCTGTCAAATTAAAATAAATAAATGAATGAATAAAAATTAAGTAAATAATTATCTTTTAAAAAAAGATAAAGTCTTTTTGGAGAAAAGAAATATAAGACTTGATCTCAAAGATTCCGTTTAGATCATAGATGACTGTGAGTCCCACACTCATAACTTGGCTTCTACAATATACTTCTCCTAGGCTAGCAAATCCCTGTTGGTTCATCTTAAATCTTCTTGGATGGATTCTCTGTCCCTTACATGCTGCCAGCTTCCAGGGTTCCACACTGCCTTTTGTTACCTACATTTTCTCTCCCAACAATTCCCTCCACTTTTTCTCACTTGCCAGAGGGTTTGTGCACGCTGTCCTCCATTTCTCCCTCCTTTTGGGATTTTGGACATGCATACCCAGAGTGTTTCTCAAGCCACAGGGTCTGGGAATAAGGCAGTCAGTCACATGGGACCAACTGCCTTCACCACCATGCCACTGACTGGCCTGCCTATAGCTCAACTTTTTAAAGGCTTTGACTCAACATACCCTATAAAATTCTAGTCTACACACAGAACGTCATATAAACAAAACGTGTTTCTTACAGAGATAGCTGCATCTGTGGAAAGTCACCTGAAGTATTCCTGTGCATGAAATCTCCAGCCCATTTAGAAAATGAAGGAAGATACTCTTCTACTTCTTGTTTTATTTCTTCTTGACTCAGATTTAAACGGTACCTAACAAAATAAGAGATATTAAATATGAAAACATAAATATGAGAAAGGTAAACAAGGACAAAAACATCTAAATAAATAATCTAGTGTCCACTGGCTAATGAATGTATAAATAAAATGTGAAGAACAGGCCAGTAGGTATGGAGCTTAAGGCAACTGGATCCCAGCTGACTTGTGTTAAGTCAGATATTGTACTACTTTTTTTTTTTTGAGGTTTTTGCTTTACGGCGTGTGTGCTCCCTGGGGAGAGAGACACCGTGTGAGGGAAAATGAGTAATTACCCCCGGGGGGATGGCCATACTACAATCCCTTTTCCTCATGGCATCTTGGGCATATATGCACACGGGTCTGGGACTCAAACTGTGGTCGGCCATGTGGAAGTCCAGCAATGTAACCACTACACCATCTGCTGGTCCTGAAGTCAGACTATTTTTTATTAATAATTATTTTAATTCATCATCATCATTTTTATTATTATTATTTTAATTTTTTGGAATTATTTAATTTTATTTATTCGTTCATTTATTTTTTAATTTGACCAGAGAGAGAGAGAAAGTGAGAAAGCAAGCCACCAGGTCCAAGACTCAAACCATGGTCAGCCATGTGGGAGTCTAGCTCCTTAACCACCACACCACCTGCTGGTCCCCCTTAAGTCAGACATTTTAAAAGTTTGCAAAAATATTAAACATGCCACTCATCTTTTTCCTTTTTTTCTCAAAATAGTTCATTTTTTTCTAATGGTAAGTTGTTCTCATCTCAAATCATTTTATTCTTGTCTTTTTATTTGCATGATAGCTTGTGAATTACCAAGCGACAACTTAATTTTCTATTTAAAAAATATTAGTAATATTTATGCAGTTGACTGTTAACCTGTTCTAAAAGACTTCACACAAAGGAAAAAAATAAGAATTATAATTCCATATAAAATAGTTCTTTTTCATTAAAATTTTATTTATGTTAACATGGAATGGATGTTGTTACTTCTTTTTTTTAATAATTTTTTTAACTTTATTTATTTATTTATTTTAATTTGACCAGAGGGCCAGAGTGAGAGAGAGAAGAGTGAAAGTGAGAAAGCAAGCTGCCAGGTTCAGGACTTGAACTGTGGTTGGCCACGTGGGAGTCAGCACCTTTAATCACCATGCCACCTACCAGCCCCTGGATGCTGCTACTTCTAAATGAAATTAATAGACATTTTAATTATCTGAGTTCTGACTTTTAGCACAGTAACTGTCTATAGCTATAGCCCACATAAACAAAAGTTCTTTATGGTCCTCAATGATTATTTAGTGTAAAGGGGTCCTGAGACCAAAGTTTTATGAACTGATATCATAAACTCACCCTTCCAGGATGGGTCTTTCAGTTCCTTCTCTTTGTGTAAGTTTTCTACTCCCTACTCCATGGTGTTAGGAGCACACTGGTCTGTGTGTCAGACCACACCTAGGTTTTGAATCCTAACACTGTACCAATGAGGTATATGAGTTTGGGGCAGTTCACTAAAAATTGAGCCTGTTTCCTCATCTGCAAGGTGGAGATAACAACTACTTCATAAGAGTTAAAGACTAAATAAAACATTCTATGCAAAGTACCTAGCCTGTGGTAAGAACGCATTATGGCATGAAGATGATAACAATGAATACTTAACATGGTGCTATGGGCCAGCACCACATAAGGCCTATAGTCTAGGTGCTTCACATGAATAAATGCCTTCAGCCCTCATTGTAACTCCATGAGTTAGGTACTATTACTGTTGCTTCTACTTTATAGCTGAGGAAACTAAGGCCCAGAAGTTAGGTTCCTTCCAAAGGACATTCAGTTCTAGATCTGAAACCTAAACTCTTAAGCCCTCTGCCCACTTCTATCCTGTGTTGTATCAATTTACTGCTGTTATTCTCTCCCTGCAGGCCTGGGTTTACATGAGTATTGGCATAGTCTTCAACACTCTGAAGACTTCTTTGAAAATATATAATTGACAATTTTCTCATGTTAATAATAGCACATTCATCAGACATTGAGACTTGAAGACATTACAAACTACCATACAGTAATTTTGCCAGAGATTGCATGAGCTCACTAGAAGAGACAGAGAAACCGGGACAGGAAGAGGGAGAAAGCAATTTCAGAAACTCTATACATTTGCAATAAGGTACGGCAACCTTGGAATCTGCATTCTTAGATTACACAAATTTGTGTTGAAGAGTCTAATATTCAAATACCTTACAGATGCTAGGAAGAAAGTTCATACTATATTTGTACCTACAGTTCTCCACATAACTACTTACATTTCCTTCAAATGCCTTATTTCTTGAAGAGTTTGGAAAGCAAGTTCTTGTAGCTTTTCTGGAGCAAAGCTATCATTTATTGCCTTTTGAAATACTTCATGGAGAACTGTACCAATCAGCATTTGGCGTGTGGCTGGATCAGAGCTCTATAAAAACAAATACTACATTTTATTTCATAACTTGTGAACAGACATGATTGTACATTTATTACCCAATCTATTAAACACAGATAGCCCAAGTGTACTCTAAGACAAATGCCAAAACACCAATGTTTTTTTTCTAGAGGGTAGGCTTATAGGCAACTTTCACCTTATTCAGAATTATCTGAATTATTTTACAAATATGAGTTATTTTAAAAATCAGTATATTTCTAGTTTTTAAAAATTTAAAAGGACGGCACCTAGTAGTTAAGGGAGCTGGATCCCACATAGACAAATGAAGTTCAAATCTTGGCCCTGGTGGCTTAAAAATCACACTGGGTATGTGTGTACGTGTGCCTAAAATCCTTGCAGAAAGGAGAAATGGAGAAAGGACTACAGCATGATTATACCCCATTGGGGGTGCGCTCTCTCTCTCTCTCTCTCTCTCTCTCTCTCTGCCCTCTGGCAATGTTTAAGTAATTATGGTTTTTCTGTTTTTTAGAGATTTTTGCTATAAAGCTCGTGCACTCACGAGAGAGACAGAAAGCAAGAAATCACCTCCTAGAGGGATGGCCACGCCACAATCCCTTTTCCTCCAGTCTCCTCTCACGATTCTGGGCACAGACGTACATGTACCCAGTATGAATTTGAAGCCGCTGGGTCTGGGTCTTGAATCATGGTCGACCACATGGGAGTCCAGCAACGTAACCATTACACCATCCGCTGGTCCCAACTTTCCCTCCCTCTTTCTCTTTTTCTGGTGAGCATATGTGCCCTACAGTAAATTTTTAAATAATAACAATGGAGAGAGAAAAAGAGGGGAAAGTGAGAAAGCAAGCCTGCAGGTCTATGACTCAATCTGTGGTCAATATATGGGAGTCCAGGGTCTTAACCACCATGCCACCTACTGGCCCTGGCAATTTCTTTTTTTTTGAGAGGTTTTTGCTATAGGGCACGTGCGCTCGCCAGACAGACAGAGAGATAGAAAGCAAGAAATCACCCCCCAGAGGGGATGGTCACGCTGCAATCCCTTCTCCTCTATTCTCCTCTTGGGATCTTGGGCACGCACGCACACGTGCCCAGTGTGAGTTTAAGCCACCGGGTCCGGGACTCGAACCACAGACGACTATGTGGGAGTCCAGCGACATAGCCATTATGCTAACTGCTGGTTCCAATTTCTTTTTTAATATTGCTAAATGACTTATGTGCTCATCATTGAGAGAAGAGGGGGAGTGAGAAAGTAGCTCTTCAGAGGAAGTGATCATGCAGCAATCCCTACTCCTTCTTTCTCCTCCTGCAATTTTGGGCATGCATACACATGCATCTCACATGATTTTCAAACTGCCAGGTCCAGGACTTGAACCGTGAAGTCTACCATGTGGAATCCAGTCACCTCAATCACTATGTAACCTGCTGGCCTCATTTTTCTTTTTTTTTTACTCTTTTTATCTCCTCAAAGCCTGTCCATTTATTTCCTCCATGAGAGAGACACAGTGAGACAAACAGACAACACCCCAATCGGGTCTGGATGCTGCAATCCACCCCAGCCTTCAGCCAGCTCTAGGTCATTTGCAAGTTCATGCCAGAGCATTCAGGGAGGTCTCCAGATCCAAACCAGGAACCTTCCCATGTGGGTCAGTCTTGCAGAGGATATTTCTTTCTTTTTTAAAAAAGAATTATTTATTTATTTAATCCCATTTGTTATTAATCATTTTTAATCTGACCAGACAGAGACAGAGAGAAAGAGGAAGAAAAAGCAAGAAAGGAGGCCGTGAGGTCTGGGATTTGAACCACAGTCGGCCACGTGAGAATCCAGTGCTCTTAACCACCATGTCACCTGCTGGCCCCACAGAGAGTGTATTTCACCACCGCACCACCATCTGGTCTCTTTCACTTTTTTGCTCAGTTACCTTTTTTGTTTTTAATACTCAAATAAATTACACAATTGAAAAAAATACCCTGGGGGCCAGGTGTAGTGCTCAGGAGTAACACAGTGCTCCATGATACTGAGGCCACACAGGAAGATTCCAAGTTCGCAGCCTGAGGTCTCCTTATACATCTATACAGGTAGGCACACCACACATGCCCATGATCCTAGCTGACCGAGAGTAGATTTGGTATAACTCTGTTGGGATGCCTCTCTCTCTCTCTGAAGACAATAAACTTAAAAAAGAAAGGACAGCCATGTAGCCTAGTGGTTAAGGGAATGAGATCTAAAAGCAGTTCAAATCCCAGACCTGGCAGCTTAAACAACATGCCTGGTGTACATGTGCATGCGCAAAATCCTTACAGAATGGAGAAACGGAGAAGGGATTGCAGTGTAGCCATGCCCTACAAGGGGCTTTCTTCTCCCCTCTGTCTCTCTGGTGTATGTTCTATGGCAATTAAAAAAAAAAAGATTAAAAAAAGATTTTAAAAAAAGATTACACATGGAGCCAGCAGGCGACATGATGGTTAAGGTGCTGGACTCCTACATGGCCAATCGTGATTTGAGTGCTAGACCCAGCAGCTTGAAAATCATGCCAGGCACGTGCATGTGCATGCCAAAAATCACAGGAGGAAAATGGAGAAGGGACTGTGGGGTGGCCATCCTCTCTGGGGGTGATTTCTCTTCTCACTTTCTCTCTCACTGTCTCTCGGAGGTGAGTGCACATACCCTATGGCAAAGCCTTAAAAAAAAAGTGACTTCAGACACGTCACCTAATCTCTATCAGCCCATTTTCCTCATCTGTAAAATGCAGCTACTTAATATCATATACCTTGCTGGAATGTTGGGAAGATTAAATGAAATAATAAATGTAAAAGTTCTCTGTAAATTCTAAGACTCTATAGAATTAGCTATTAATATTGTTTACCTTAAAAGTTTCACTTAAAACAGCTCTCCTCATACACCGAATACTACTGGCTATGCTTGTGCCAGAAATTAGCATGTCTGGATATAGAATCAAATAACCAAAATTTTCATCTATTATCCAAGTATTAGGTGTGCTGGTTCCCTCCAAATGAATGATATCTCCTGGCTCCACTGGTATGGAACACCTGAAAATAAAGGAAAGTTAATGCATAGGAACCAGCAGATGGCATAATAGTTACATCACTGGACTCCCATGGAGTCAAACACGGTTGGAGTCCCAGACCCAGTGGCTTAAACTCACGCCCGGTGCGTGTGCATGCGTGTGTGTACCCAAGCTCCCAAGAGGAGAACGGAGAAAAGGAATTGCAGCATAGCCATTACCCCTTAGGGGGTGATTTCTTGCTTTCTGTCTCAGTCTATTTTTCTGGCAAGCGCAATTTTTAGCAAAAGTCTCTCCTAAAAAAATTTTTTTTAAGTATAAATGAACAGTTTAGGATCCTACATTTATGTATATTAAGGCAGCTGGAAAAAATTAATGCGAATTTTATCTGAAGAAGAAATAAGTATTTCTAAGTTTCTGGGTTTTATATATATATATATATATATATATCTCAGTCTATTTTTCTGGCAAGCGCAATTTTTAGCAAAAGTCTCTCCTAAAAAAATTTTTTTTAAGTATAAATGAACAGTTTAGGATCCTACATTTATGTATATTAAGGCAGCTGGAAAAAATTAATGCGAATTTTATCTGAAGAAGAAATAAGTATTTCTAAGTTTCTGGGTTTTATATATATATATATATATATATAATTTGAGGCCAGCAGATGGCATGGTGACAGTTAAAATAATGGTATTATTAAAAAAAAAAGATGTATTTGATTCTATTTGTTAATATTACTGTTTAACTTTACCAGAAAGAGACAGAGAAAGGGAAAATGAGAAAGCAAGCTGCCAGGTACAGGACTCAAACCACAGTCAGCAATGTGGAAGTCCAGCACCCAAACCACTATACCACCTGCCAGCCCCAATTTCTGGGTCTTTAAAAAAATTAAATACAAGGGCATAATTTTCTAAATCAACTCTAGTCACTGTACCCCTTTCCATTTTTGAAACACACCTGAGAAAACTCAGGTTATTCTTAACTCCCAAACAGGAAAACTGCTTAGCACTAGCCATGTCTACTGCAAAAGCTATCAAATCCTTGCTGCTATAATATATAACAATTATGAAATGGACTGTTTTAATAATTAATTCCCTTTTTTTTTTAAGAGAGATTTGCTATAGAGTACCTGCACTCACTGGAGACAGAAAACCTCATGCTGGTATGGTCACGGTCATGCTGCAATCCCTTTTTCTGCATCTCTCCCTCCTTTCAGGATTTTGGGCATGCATGCACATACCTCCAGCATGTCTCTCAAGCTGCTAGGTCTAGGACTTGAACCATGTATCTGGCCATGTGAGATATGGCTGCCTTAACTACCATGCCACAGAGCCTGCCCAAGAATGTTCTTATGTTATTTTTCTCTTAGTGAGAACTGACATGAGTTTTAAGCTACAAACTTAGAAGACACTGGGAAGTAGGGGACCAGCAGATGATGTAATGGTTACGTCATTGGACTCCCACGGACCCGGTGGCTTAAAACTCACGTCGGGTACATGTGCAGGCATACCCAAGATCCTGAGAGAATGGAGGACAAGGGAATGCAGCATGGTCATCTCCCCTGGGGGGAGATTTTTCGCTTTCTGTCTCTCTCCTTCTGTTCAGCGAGCACATGTGCCCTATAGCAAAACTCTCTCCCTCAAAATTAAAAAAAAAAAAAAAAAAAAAAAGAAGGTACTGGGAAATAGGAAGTAGTCATTAATACAGCCCTTTATACCTGATTTTCAAAAAACAATGAAATCAATTGGGATTGTGGGGGGGATGTCCCATAGCCTAGTGGAGCTGGATTCTACATGGATAACTGCGGTCTTAATCTCGGTCCCAGTGGCTTGAAAAAACACTGCTTGGAACAAACAGTTAGTGTAATGGCTATTTCACTGGACTCCCATGTAGTTGACTGCGGTTTGAGTCCTGGACCCGGCGGCTTAAACTCACGCCGGGCACATGTGCATGCAAGCAGGCCCAAGATCCAAAGAGGAGAATGGAGAAGGGATTGTGGCATGGCCATCCCTCCTGGGGGGGTGACTTCTCGCTTTCTGTCTCTCTGTCTTTCTGGTGAGCGCACACACCCTATAGCAAAAACCTCTCCCAAAAAGAAAGAAAAAAGAAAAAACACTACATGCATGTGCATATTTGCCCCAAATCCTGACAGGATGGGAAAATGGAGAAGGGACTGCAGAGTGATCATGCTCCACTGGGGGGTGCTTTCTTTCTCTCTCTCTCTGATTAGCACACGCATCCTCTGGCAATATTTTAAAATTCACTTTTTGAATAAACTCAATGCTGGGGAAACAGACACAATTTTCATGTAGAATTAAGCCAGGTTCTATTCGAATGCCCCTTTAACAATTAAATTATAGCAACATCCACACAAGCCACTTGACGTATTTTACAATAGTGTACTGTAAGACCATCAGATCAGTGCTCAAGGGCACACAGAAATTACCAGTCATTCTTTAGGATGCATAGTTCTTTAGATTGCAGTGACTGGGAAGCAGAGATGAGCAGATGCTTTTCATGGTTCCCATCTTCATCCTGTACAGTATTGACCGCTAACACCAGGTATCGGTTATCCATTCCTTGGCTCAGAACTGTTTTAGGAAAGGAAGCTTCTACCTTCTGAAAACTAAAGCACACATGTACAAAACTATTTTAGCGTAACCATAAAATAAGAAGCTACCCAATCTATCTTATCTACAAACTAATGTCTCAGTTCTCTAGGTTTGTTTCTTCCAGAAAGCTTCACAATGATCTTTGGCTAAATAGATACAATTGAGAGAGCAAAGATACTGCGGTCATCTACATGGGAGTCCAGCAACATAGCTATTACACCAACTGCTGGTCCCAAAAATAATGCCTTTTAAAACAGCTTTATAGGGCCAGCAGATGGTATAATGGTTATGTCACCAGACTCCCAGATGGCCAACCATGGTTCAAGTCCCAAATCCAGTGGCTTGAGAGTCATGCAGTGTGGCTGTCTCCCCTGTGGAGTGATTTCTCACCTTCCCTCTCACTGTCTCTCCCCTGCCCCCCAGTGAGTATATGCGTTCTAAGGTAGAAACCTCTAAAATAAATAAATGAAACATGTTCATGAGGGGACCCCAGGTGGTGCGGTGGTTGAAGCACTGGACTCCCACATGGCCAAATGTGGTTCAAGTCACAGACCTGGGGCTTACTTTCTCACTTTCTCTCTCTCTCTCTCTGGTGAGCACATATGCCCTATAGCAAATAATAATAATAATAATAATAAACAAAATTAAATAATTTCTAAGGACCAGCAGATTGTACGGTGGTTAAGGATGCTGGATTCCCACATGGTCGACAGCAGTTCGAGTCCTGGACCTGGCAGCTTGTTTTCTTGCTTTCCCTTTTTCTCTCTCTCTTCCTCCCTCTGGTCAAATAAAATAATAATAATAATAAATGGAGTTAAATAAATAAAAATAATTCTAAGAAAAACATTTTTAAATAATAATTTCTATAAAAAGTCATTGGGGATCAAAAAGCACTGGCCCCCAACCTCCTTGGCAGAGAAAGCAAGCTTAATACCTACCACAGTGTCATTCTTTCATAGAGTAACTGAGAAATTCTTTTTAAAATTTTATTTATTATTATTATTTTAATTTGCTATAGAGCATATGTACTCACCAGAGAAAGACAGAGAGAGGGAAAGTGAGAAAGCAAATTGCCAGATCCAGGACTGGAACCTGGTCAGCCATATAGGAGTTCAACGCCTTAACCACCACGCCACCTGCTGGCCCCCAAAAGGTTTTACTTAAGTCAATTTCACATTGCTTTTACATTGTCCAAGTTACCTGAAAACTATGCAAAACAATCTCTCCTAGAAAGCAGCCCTTCTCCCCTAAGTCCCTCTGACGTCTCAATCAGTGAGGGGCCAAAGGAGAGTCCAAAGTCACTGTCTCCCCAATTACAACTCCAAATGTCTTTCAGGTTACCCTACACAACCTTTGACTTAAGGGTCTAATATTTTGTAAACATTTTATTCAAGAACTCTGCCTAGCCTCAGGTCATGAATTTCCCAAGATCTCTCAAAAAAAATCGCTGACTAAACACCCAAATGCAAACGTCCCTCAGTATTTATTAATATTCTTGCTATTACTATTGAAAGTAATTCCACATCATAATTGAGTTTAAGGGTCCCGATCTTTTACACCACGCTGAGGGTGCAGGGATCTCCCTGGGATTAGGTCCTCCAATCAAACAATGAGAAAAGTCTAGGTACTGCAATCTCCTTTTATAAGGACCTTGGAGCTCCGGGCTCCTCGGGTGCCAGGACAGGGGCAGGGGTCCGGTCTCCACCGCGGTCAGCCCGCAGAGGCGCCAGCGCGGCCTTTCCCGCTCCTCGCTTTCAAATCTCCCGCTCGGTTCCCACACCCTCCCCCAGGCTGGCTCACAGCTCCTCCGGCCGCGCCGCCTCCTCCTCGAATCTCTTCTTCATCAGCAGCTCCGGAGCGTCCAGCTGCTCCATCCTGGTCGTGGGGTCTGCAAACTGTGGCCAGGAAAAATCAGGGGAACCGAGGGAAACACAGAAAAAGGAATAGGGCGCGAGCCTGCGCAGCGCCGAGCGCATGCGCCGAGCCGCCGAAGCCCAAGTGACCTGCGCAGGGAGGCAGCTGCGGCTCCGGGCCCCTGGAGCCCCCCACCTGAGCAGCCGGAGCAGTGGTCTCACCTTTGGTTCTTTGCTTAGGGCTTGGGAAATAAAAGTCTTCATATCTGGCCGAGACTAAACGCTCCCGCGCTCTCTTTTCACTCTCCAAACCGTGCCCCCCACACACTCAGGCTGTACAGAACCATCTGCAGTTGCTCAAAGCCAGGCGTCCTTTGTTAGCCTTCAAGACCTTGCAGAGAGCTTTTACTGGAAAATAACTCCCTCATGCCCCGACTACAACTACAAAAAATAGCATTTTTTTTTTAAGAATTATTTAATTTAATTTTATTTACTTATTTTAATTTTACCAGAAAGGGTCAGAGTGAGAGAATAAGTGACAAAGCAAGCCGCCAGGTCCGGGACTCGAATGGCACTCGGCCATGTGGAAATCCAGTGCCGTTAACCACCACGCCACCTGCCTGCCCCCAGGGTTTTTTAAAAAGAATGATTTATTTAGTTTTGTTGATCATCATTATTCCCCCAATTTGCGACCGGCCACGTGTGCT
>NW_006159730.1:2339659-2340333 GCF_000334495.1 Tupaia belangeri chinensis | reverse complement strand
AGAAAGAAACTGGGAAAGCAAACCACCAGATCCGGGACTTAAACTATAGTCAGCCACTTGGGAATCCAGCACCTTTAACCATCAGGCCACCTGCCCAAAAATCTATCACTTCTGAAAAAACCATAAGGGTCTTATTTCATACACTTTTCATGTATTTTCAGTAGCAGAATGTGTCCGCTTGTACTCTGGGTCCCATTTTAGCATTCCCAAGTGTGTTACATCTTCAATTATTCCTCATTCTCTTGTATCTAATCTCACCCTCACTATCGGATTGCTCCTGTATTTGTAATATGACTCAGCATCTCCCGTGTTTGAAAGATCTTATCTTTTTTTAAGGATTATTTAATTCTATTTTTTTATTTTTATTATTATTAGTAGTAGTAGTAATTTGACCAGAGAAAGAGTGCATAGGAAAAGTAAAAAAGCAAGCCACTAGGTCTGGGACTAGAACCATGGTCGGCCATGTGGGAGTCTAGCTTCTTACTCACACCACCTGCTGGCCTCCATTTTCTCTTTTCTTTTTTTTTGGAGAGGTTTTTGCTATAGGGCACGTGTGCTCACCAGACAGACAGAGAGAGACAGAGAGATAGAAAGTGAGAAATCACCCCCCAGAAGGATGGCCACGCCGCAGTCCCTTCTCCTCCATTCTCCTCTCGGGATCTTGGGCATGCACG
>NW_006159730.1:2318248-2339553 GCF_000334495.1 Tupaia belangeri chinensis | reverse complement strand
AAAAAAAAAAAAAAAATTTAATTTGGGGACTGATTGGTGCTGTGGTGGTTAAGGCACTGGACTTCCACGTGGCCAACCACAGTTCAAGTCCCAGACCTAGCAGCTTGTTTTCTAACTTTCCCTCACTCTCTCTCTCTCTCTGTCTCTCTCTCTCTGGTCAAGTCAAAAAATAATAATAGTTAATTTTTTTTAATTTTTAGATTTTCGGGGCCAGCAGGTGGTGTGATGGATAGGGGCGCCAGATTCCCACATGGCCAACCCTGGTTCAAGTCCTGGACCTGGTGGCTTGCTTTCTCGCTTTCCCTTTCTCTCTCTCTCTCTCTCTCTGATAAAATTAAAAAAATAACAAAAACAAATGGAATTAAATAAATAAATAATTCTTTTACATTTTTTTTTTAGATTTTCCTCTTCAGCCGGGAAGGACGTTGCTGTTGAGGCACAGTAACTGCCATGGATTCCAGTGCTTTGGCAAAACCTCAGATGTGCGGCCTTCTGGCCAAGCATCTGCGATTTCATGTTGTTGGAGCATTCATTGTATCTCTGAGTGTTGCAGCTTTCTATAAGTTTGCTGTGGCTGAACCAAGAAAGAAGACATATGCAGATTTCTACAGAAATTATGATTCCATGAAAGAGGAAGGCTGGTATCTTTCAGAATACAAAGTGATTTTGGAATGTAAAAAATGCCATTGCATTGGTGCCATGTTCCTGAACTATGAAACATGAATACATGGGCTAAAGAATAGTTTCTCTTGATAAATAAATACTGTAGACAGTAAAAATAAAATAAAATAAATAAAATTTTAAGAGAGATTTTTGCTATATGTCATATGCCTTCACCAGAGAAACAAAGACAGTGAGACACAAAGTGAGTGAGAAATCAACCCCCAGGGGGAAATGGCAACACCGCAATCCCTTCTCTTCCTTTCTCCTCTGGGGATTTTGGGCATGCAAGCACATACACTCAGGAGTTTCAAGCCTCCAAGTCTGCGCCTTGAACTACAGTCAGCCATGTGGAAGTCCAGCGATGTAACCATTACGCCATCTGCTGGTCCCTTAAAAATTATTTAATTTTGTCTCTCTGTCTCTCTTGTCAGAGAGACAGAAAAGTGAAAAAGTAACCCCTGTCCCCCATGAAGCAGAGTCATGATGCGATCCCTCTTCTCCATTTCTCCCTCCCTTCAGTATCTTGGGCATGGTCAGGGACTAAGGCCATGTGAGATCCAACTAATTTAACCACTAAGCCAGGGTCTGGTCCAAAAGATGCTAACTTGATGGGACTTATGCTATCCCTCTCTTACCATACTCCAAAGCAAGTATGTTTAAAGAATTTTGTTCAACAGGCTTGCTCCAATTTCAACTCCAATTCACTTTATTTAAAGAATTATTTATTATTAGTATTAGTATTATGTAATTTGCTATAGGGCATATACACTCACCAGAGAGAGAGGAGAAAGTGAGAAAGTAAGCCACCAGGTCCAGGACTCGAAACGCAGTGGACCACGTGGGAGTCCAGAGCCTTGAGTACTGTACCATCTATCATGACTTTCCCTTACCCAAACCACATCCCATTCTACAGAGGAGAGGGCTGTATCCACTAAACGAAAGGAGGAACAACAGAGGTCAAAAAGCCAATAAAGGGCCAGCTGTGATAGCATAGCAGTGAGATGCTGTTTTACGGAGCTGGGTCCATGTGGAAGATCAAGGCTCACTCCCCAGGTCCACCTCTATATGCCAGACAGGAACACGAGTGCCCTTGATTCTGGCTGCCTGAAAAGGTTGGGAGGAGGATCATAGTATGAAATCCTGTTGAGGGTGCCTCATGAAATAAGTATATAAATAAACACGAAAAAAAGAAAGGGGGGCTGGCAAGTGGTGTGGTGGTGAAGGCGCTAGACTCCCACATGGCCAACTGCAGTTCAAGTCCTAGACCTGGCAGCTCTCTCTCTCTGCTCAAACTGAGTAGTAATAATAATAATAAAATTAAATGAATAATTTTTTTAGTTATAAAAAAAAGGGAAGGAAATTGTCAGACTTCAAATGGAAAATAACCTGGCACAATGCAGTTTAGCCATCTAAAATAAATTAGATACTAGTAAATGGTCATTCCTTTAAATATTCTTCCATTTGTTTTCTGATCCGCCATCTGCAGTGGAACTGCCATTAAGATGCAGATTTTCGTAAAAACTCTTACAGGGCGGACCAATAATTGGCGTAATAGCTATGTCGCTGGACTCCCATGGAGTCAACTGTAGTCCAAGTCCCGGACCTGGCTGCTTAAACTCACGCCAGTTGTGTGTGCGTGCGTGCCCAAGATCCTGAGAGAACGGAGGAGAAGGGATTGCAGCGTGGCCATCCCTCCCACTCCCAGAAGGTGATTTCTCGCTTTCTCTCTGTCTCTCCAGCGAGAGCATGTGCTCTATAGGAATCTCTTTCTGGCGAGTGCACGCGCCCTATAGCAAAAAACTCAAAAAAAAAAAAAAAAAAACCCTTACAGGGAAGACCATCACCCTTGAGGTTGATCTATCAGATACAATAGAAAATATAAAAGCCAAAATCCAGGATAAGGAAGGAATTCCTCCTGATCAGCTAAGACTGATTGTTGCTAGCGAGCAGCTGGAAGATGGGTGTACTTTGACTACAACATCCAAAAGGAGTCCACGCTTATCACTCCCACGAAGGATAAGTATAAGAGGGGTAAGCTGGCTGTCCTGAAATACTATAAGGTGGATGAAAATGGCAAAATGAGTTGCCTTCGTCGGGAGTGCCCTTCAGATGACTGTGGTGTTGGGCTTTTCATGGCCAGCCATTTTGACAGACATTATTGTGGAAATGTTGTCTGACTTACTGCTTCAACAAACCAGAAGACAAGGAATTGTTTATGAGTTAATAAAAGAAATGAACTAACCTTTTAAAAAAATAATAAAAATAACATTCAATTTTAATTTCTTATGTTTAACATTTGTGCTTAAATAATACAGTTAAAAGAAATTGTTAAAACATGGATAAAGTTTATTTTTAATATACTATTATATAATAGACAAAGAATGCAAAATTTTATTTAAAAATATTAGCAGTCCCCTTTTATTAATAACATAACAAATATTTATTTATTTAAATTTTTTTTTAGACTTTTTGCCATAGGGTGCATGCACTCGCCAGATAGAGACAGAGAGTAACACAGAGACAGGGAATATGAGAAATCACCTCCCCCAGGGGAGATGGCCATGTCTCAATCCCTTTTCTTCCATTTTCCTTGTGGGACTTTGGGCATGCATGAACACATGCCCAGCGTGCGTTTCAAGCTGCTGGGTCCAGAACTCTAACCAGGGAGTCAGCCAGAATCCAGTGCCTTCACCACCACACCACCTTCTGCCCCTGAGATATTTATTTTTACATTTAAATTATCTTAAGATTTAATAACAGTAATTAGCTACAGTGTGGCCAAGAAATGAAAATATACAAAATAGTTGTAGGAACACATGTGTTTCTCCCTGCTGCTATGCTTATAAATCATATAAACATACATATTTATTTTCAAAATACTTGAAAATGAAACCAGTTCATCAAAGTTTTACCAATGTATAAGAAATCTTTTATGCTAAAAAAAAAAACTGAAGCAGAAATAACATTTCCAATGTAATTTTCTAATGTCTTAAAGATCACATCAATTCTACAAATTACAATTTTTGAGGATAGAATTTTAACTGTTGCCCTCCCATTTCTGTCATGCTTATAATAAAACATAAAAAGTACTCTAAACACAACCAATGAAATTCTTACATTTTAAACCATTTTGTTAATATAAAGGATAACAATTTAAATCATATTTTACATTTCTACTTAAGTTTATATTGCACTAAAATTATTTTACATGGAAGAACTATTTGATGTATCAAGACATAATACCTTAGAAACATTGTTTGATATTCACATCTACATTAATGAATATTTCACAGTCCACTTAAATAAATTTTCTAGCATACACCAAATCTCACAGAAACAAATCTATAATGCTACTGTGTTTTGAGAGTAAAAACATTCAATATTTATTATTACTGATTTTGGGAAATACATTGACTTTTAAAAACACACTTAAATCACTCATAGTACCTGGTAATACTATTTGAGCAAAATCTGATGATTTATTTTGGAGCCTTTGAATGACTACTTTTAAGAATGTTTTATTTAACTTTATGTATTTATTCATTTATTTTATTTTAATTTGATCAGAAAGGGACAGAGAAAGAGAGAGAAAGTGAGAAAGCAAGCCACCAGAGCCGGGACTCGAACCGCGGTCAGCTATGTGGTAATCTAGTGCCCTTAACCATCTTGCCACCTGCAGGCCCCTTAATGACTACTTTTTAAATACAACATTTATTTTGTTCAAAATGTGTAAAAAAAAAGTGTATGTCCTTTCATCCAAAGAACAGAATTATGAGAAGAGAGTAAGAATACTACTTCAGTGCAGGCTATTTTATAGACTTTTAAAACTCAGTTTTCATCATTCTGCTGTAATATAACCAAATAGGCTTATTTAAATAATAATAAACCACACTGGCATCTTTTAAAAATCATAATTACAATTAAAAGCTTGAAACAGCACGATAAAGCTAATGGCAACCTCTTACATCCGTTTTGAAGTTTGTTCTATTGTCAAATAACACTTTAAAACAGTTTCAACTAGCCTAACTGATCAGCCAGCATCAGCTTAGAAATATTTTTCAATGTTCTAAGGTATAACGTTTGGCATCAAAAAGTATGGTAAGCACTTTTGATTTGTGACCCAGAAAAAAAAAAATCAAGTAGTAAAATACCAGTGGTTCCTGTGACAGGGGTAAATATCCCCTTTCAAGTACTGTTCCCCTGACAATTAAAGTAACATTTTCTTTCTTCCTCTGAGTTCATTAAAGAAAAGAAACCATGATTGTTTTTTAGTTGAGGTGAAAAACCTGCTTCATAAGTTCATATGTTGTAAAAGCCACTGCTTGTGAAGGAATGCAGCGAATGTAATTGAGAGATAAACCACGATATAATCCTTTTCGAATTCCATGGTGTCCATAGACATACTTCATAGTCTCCCACATGGTACTGAAAGACAAGGGTTAGATATCATACACCTGTACCCACTCACAGAGACAATTTCAGGATTCATAATACTTACTTTTAATTTGCTAGAAGGCAAGTACACTCATGGGAGAGAGATAGAGAGAGAAGAAAGTCCCCTATGGAGGATGGTCACACCACAATATCTTCCCCTCCATTTTTCTCTTCTGTAGGAATTTTAGGCATGCATGCAAACACACCCAGACTGTTTCTGAAGCCACGGGTCTGGACTCAACTATGCAGTTATATGGGATGCAGCTGCTCTAACCACCATGCTACCAGCTGGTCCCACAATAACATTTTATTCATTCATTCATTCATTTTAACTTGACCAGAGAGGGGCAGAGACAGAGAAAGAGAAAAAGTGAGAAAGCAAGCTGCCAGCTCCGGGATTCGAACCGCGGTTGGCCATGTGGAACTCTAGCACCCCTAACCATCATGCAACCTGCTGGCCCCCCCACAATAACTTTTTTGTTTTTAAGAATTTTTTTAGCTAGCTAGCTTGCTTGCTTGCTTTCAATTTGACCAGAGAGAGACAGAGTGAGAAAGAGAGAGAGAGAAGGGAAGCAAGAAAGCAAGCCGCCAGGTAAGGGACTCAAACCAGTCAGTCATGTGGGAGTCCAGTGCTCTCCACCATGGTTCAAGTCCTGGATCCAATGGCCTGAAAATCATGCCAGAAGTGTGTATGTGTGTGTACCCAAAATCCGGAGAGAAAAATGGAGGAAAAGGGACTACACATGCCATCCACCTGGGAGGTGGTTTGTAACTTCCCCTCTCCCTGTCTCTGTCTCTCCAAGACTGCACAAGCTCTATGGCAAAAAGCAATCTAAGGTTCTGATTAAACTTTCTGTTGTTCTCTATCACCAATCACACAGAACAATTACACATTTCTACAGACTATAGAAGACTCTAGAATTGTACAATAACAGTAGCCACTAGCCACATGTGGCTACTGAGCCCTTGAAATGTGGCAGTCCGAACTGAGATGTGCTGGGAGTGTAAAATACACCCTGGATTTAAACACTTAAAAAGAAAGAAAGAAAGAAAGAAAGAACTATTGAAATATTGAAGCTGTAATATTTAATATATTGAGTTAAAATTATCTCTAAAGCATTTTTGTTTCTTTTTAATACTTTTAAAAGAATGTGTTGCCCAACCAGCTCGTGGTATGGTGGTAAAGGCAGCTGGGTCCAACATGGCCAACTATGCTATTCAAGTTCTGGACCCAGTGGCTTGAAAACCATGCTGAGTGTGCATGCTGTGTACTCAAAATCCTGAGAGAGGAATGGAGCAGAAGGGACTGTGATGTGGCTAATCTCCCTTAGGATGTGCTCGCTTTCGCACTCTCTCTCTCTCCCTCCCTCCCTCATTGTCTCTATAGCAAGAGCCCACATCCTAAAGCAAATATTTTTTTCCTTCTTTCTTTTTTTTAAAGAGAGGTTTTTGCTATAGGGTGCATGCGCTCACCAGAAAGACAGAGTGAGACAGCGAGACAGTGAGAAGTCACCCCCCCACCGGGGCGGGGGGATAGGGGTGGGCACACCGCAATCCCTTCTCCTCCATTCTCTTCTCTGGATCCTAGACATGCATGCACACACCTGGTGTGAGTTTAAGCTGCTGGGTCCAGACCTCGAACTGTGGTCAACTACATAGGAGTCCAGCAACATAGCCATTATGCCAACTGCTGGTCCCCAAACAAATATTTTTAAACAGGGCTACAAAAATTATAAATTACAAATGAGGCTTATATTTCTATTTAACTGAGCTGCTCTAAGTTTTTTGTTTTGTTTTGTTTTGTTTTAAAGACAGGGTCTTGCTGTGTTGTCATTCTTTTACGTAGGCATCCTAGCTTGAACTCTAGGCACAAACCACCGTTCTGACAAGGTCTCACTATATTGCCCAGGCCAGCCTCGAGCTCACAGTCCTCTCACCTCAACTTCCACAAGTCACTAGGATTGTGGGCCTACGCTACTGCATGCAACCTTTAGGTGAGACTAGAAACTGAACGCAGGCCTCCCATGCAGTCCCAGCCTGTGGACCACATGCCACAGCAGTTGAGTCAAACCCAAAAAAAAATATATATATATAAGGTTTTTGCCATAGGGGGGCATGTGCTCACTGGAGAAAGACAGAGGGAGACAGAGACAGAGAAAGTGAGAAATCGAGAAATCGCCCCCCAGTGGGATGGTCATGCCACAATCCCTTCTCCTCCATTCTCCTGCAATCTTGGGAATGCACACACATGTAACCGGTTGAATTGCTTTTCTTCCTTTTTTTTTTTTTTTTGGTTTTTGCTACAGGAAATGTGTGCTTGCCAGAAAGAGAGCCAGAGAGACAGAAAGTGAAAAATCACTCCCTGGGGGGATGGCCATGCCACAATCCCTCCTCCTCCATTCTCCTCTTGGGATCTTAGGCATGCACGCACACAGATCTGGTATGAGCTTAAGCCACTGAGTCCGGGACTCAAACCGTAGTCAACTACATGGGAGTCCAGCGACATAGCCATTACACCAACTGCTGGTCCCATATCCGGTGTGATTTTCAAACTACCAGGTCCAGGACTCGAAACATAGTCAATCGCTATAACTTAAATACTATACTATCTGGGGGATCAGCAGGTGGCATGGTGGTTAAGGCACTGGATACTCCCACATGGTCAACCATGGTTCGAGTCCCGGACCTGGTGGCTTGCTTTCTCACTTCAATTCTCTCTCTCTCTCTGTGTGTGTCTCTCTCTGGTCAAATTAAAATAAATGAATGAATAAAATTAAATAAATAATTTTAAAAAATACTATACTATCTGTTGGTTCCAAACCTAAAAATTTGAAGAGGAACACTGCAACGTAATTGAACCCTTATAAAGTTACCAAAGTATGCTATGGGAAATAAAACTGAAAACATAGACTATTGGTGAGAACAGGGCCCTAACTCTCTATCGACTTTATTTATTCTTTTTAAAGAAGTTCTTAGCTTTTTTGTAAAGATTTATTTTATTTTATTTATTTATTACCATCATTCTTCAGTTTGACCACGGAGAGACAGAAAGGGAGAAAGAGTATGAAAGCAAACTGCCAGGTCCAGGACTCGACCTACAGTCAGCCATGTGGGAGTTCTGAGCCTTAACCACCATGCCTCCTGCCAGACCCCAACTCCACTGACTTTAAATTTTATATTTCCTCAAGAAAATGAACAATGATATATGGAAAACTTACAGGCACTTTTCAAATTCTGGTAGAACAGTTCCTAATTGCATTCGCCGACGAGTTACATCAAATGGGTAACTAAAGGAAGAAAAAGGAATAAAGGCTTAAAAATAATTTTCACTTTTCTTCTCAACAACTATTAAATGCAAAGACCTACACATGCTAGGAAATAATGTATCTATTTTCTTGTTCTTTTCACTAATTTGCAAGTCAAGACATAGGCACACCAATAAAATCTATTACCACACAGGAGTCTCCTTGCCTTTCATTATGTGGTTTCCTCTGGTTAAGGATTCTTCTTTCCTATAACTACAATATCAAGTTCTATTCCAAATTACATGCCACTTTTTGAAGAAACAAACTGGATGTTTCTCATTGTTGTAAGCATAAAAAGGGATTTCTTGGGACCAGAGGAAGGCTTAATGGTTACATTGCTGAACTCCCACGTAGCCGACCATGGTTCAAGTCCTGGACCTGAAGCTTGAAATTCACACCGGGGGCATGTGTGCAATCTCCTCTTCTCCAAGAAGAAATTAGAGAAGAGGGGATTGTAGCATGGCCATCGTCCCTTGGGGGTGATTTCTCACTTTCTGTCCCTCTGTCTCTCCAGTGAGCGCATGCGCTCTTTAGCAAAAAAAAGTCTCTTTAAAAAAAAAAAGGATTTCTCAGTGTGGACACTACTGACAATTTTGGTTGGACCATACTTTGTTGTGGAGGACTGTCCTGTGCACTGTAGGATGTATAAGTGTATCCTTAGTTTCTGCCCACTAGATGCCAGTAGGGCTCCTTTGGCTGTGGCAACCAAAAATGTCTCCAGACATTAATGAATGTCCACTGGGAGCAAAAATCACCCCAGTCAAGAACTACTACCTTCTAAGTATTCAGCAACTTTCCTCAAATTTAGTAGATCAATACAAAATTTTCCTGAAGGGCTAAAATTAATGATACAGATAATTGCATTTCAAGGATAGAGAAAATCTTAGCATAGTTTAAAATGAAGCATGCAAAAGTAATCACTCTTAGGAGTTATACTCGAGGTAATTTTTAAAAATTATTTTATTTTACTAATATTAACTAGTTGTCCTAACTCCTGTGCTAAACATTTAGTGTCATCTTCACACAATTACATGAGGTAGACATTGTTAACCCAGCATTAAGGTAAAACACTCCAGTGCCACAAAGCTGCTTTGTCCTATCCTACTTGAAGTTCTCCTTAATATCTAATATATACATTAATAATGTCTGATAAAAGTAATTACATATTTTATATACATTTATATTTACTGAAATAGTTATGACAAAGAGCTAAAACACCTATGCATCAACTAAGCGATTTTTAAAAATATAACATTACCAGTAGTTGAAAACTCCCTGTATACCTCAATAGCATCCCCACGAATTTTCTGTTTGTTTGGCTTGGTTTTTGATTTTATAAATGAGAGAAAGAGAGAGAAACAGAGAAAGAGGTTTTGATAGGGTCTCACCATGTCTGGGTTCTCCTGCCCTACTTTCCAGTTATTTAGAACCACAGATATGCACGGCCATGCTTGGACTGTTTATGTTCAATCAGAAACCACACCCGGGACCCCCCCCATGAGGCCAGCATCACACAGTGGCACCCTACTGCTTATGCCACCATAGCTGGGTCTCGGGAAGATTTTTACGTTTATTCATTTATTTCCTTCATGAGCAAGACAGAGAAAGAGAGAGAGAGAAAGCATCTCCAACAGGGTTTTGATGCCACAATCCACTTCCAGCTGTCAGTCAATCCCAGATCACGGACAAGCACGAGCCTAAGGTGTTCCAAGAAGTCTCTGGACTTGAACCTCCCCCTGTGGGATTGCCTTGCACAGCACCACATTTTACTGCTGCACCACTGTCTAATCCCAGAAATTACGATTTTTTTCTTTACTTAGGATGAAGTGTGAGTACATGTACATGAGAGTGAGAGAAAGAGAAAAAATAGAACTCTCCACCGGGTCTGGTTACATCATGATCCCCTTCCTCCGGCCCTCAAGCCCATCGGATCTTGAGCAGTCACACATTCACTGGAGTGTTTCAGGCTGACCAGGCCATAGGGCAATACACTCATGAGAAAGAGAGAGAGAGACCACTTGCCGACGGGACATGGTCACACCGCAATCCCTTCTCCTCTCTCTCCACCCCGTCAGGACTTGGGGCATGCACAGACATGTGCCCTATATGCCCTTCAGGCCATCAGGGTCTCCGGCCGTAAACTGATCTGACTCCCAATGCACAGCACTTTAAGCACTGTACACTGTACACTGTACCACTTTAAGCACTTTAAGCTCGCCCTCAGGAGTTATATTTTAACAGAGGAGGAAACATTAAAACATGTTATGAGAGTAAGAAGAGCACAAACCTCGACCTAAGGAATTAAGTTCCCAAACAGGAAAAGATGTATATGAGTTGAAGTAACCGATTATTAATAAGGAGAGAAGGTAAGAAAACAGGTATCAAAGACCAGAACTAGAAAAATAACTAAGAGAAAGAAAGAAAATAGCATTCTAGGCAATGTTCTGAAGTAAAAATATGACAAGTGTTAGTGACTATTTGAACATGTACTACACAAAAGATGATTTAAAGTTATTAGGACTAGTAGATTAGTAGTTATCAATAGCAAATAGGGAAGCAGAAAGTTGAGGAGTAAAACAAAAAGCAAGATAAGAAGGTAATATTTGAATTAAGGAGTTTGTGCTGATGGCAGAAGAATCAAGTAGAAATAGCCAAAAGTCCAAAAGCTTTGCTGGAGATGTCATGGAAAGTCAGAAATGGAGCTTTAAATAGATCTGGTTATTTATACAGAGGTGACCATCGAAACCATGAAGATAGATGAGCTGTTCAAAAGCATACAGGAAAAGAGGACTGAAGTCTGGCTGGGCCTTAAAACCTCTGCACAGACAGGTAAGAAGAGGAGGGTGTAAATCACTAAGATAACCTGAAAAGGAAGGGTCGAGAAAGGTAATTGCCAAGAGAGGACCCTGTTACAACAGCCAAGGAACTAGAACAACTAAAAGGAGAGTAAAAAACCTAAAAAAGGAACCACTGGATTAAGGATTGATGGCTGCAGAATACAGTTTGAGAAGAGAAGCATGAAAGAGAAGATAGGTTCTGAGGATCCAGGTTGGGAATATGTCAAAGGAAGAGAGGAAACAAAACCAAGAGGAGAACCATAACAGCCAGAGGCGAGCATGTCTCTGTGAACGAACAAGGTTCCTCACCCAAACTTCCCAAAGTATATCACACTTTTTCCTCTTTACCTTCAATCTAGTGTAATCAACTTCCATTCACAGAAACACTGAATCTGCGTTAGCAAAAGAAACATTTAACTGTAAAATTCATGAACACTCTACTATATCTTATTTTGACTCTTCCCTTCCCATTGTATACTCGTTTAATTTTTTTTTTGCTATAGGGCGCGTGCGCTCGCCAGCCAGACAGAGACAGAGAGAGAGAAAGCGAGAAATCACCCCCTAGAGGGGATGGCCACGCCGCAATCCCTTCTCCTCCATTCTCCTCTCGGGATCTTGGGCACGCACGCACACGCGCCGGGCGTGAGTTTAAGCCACCGGGTCCGGGACAAGAACCGCGGTCGACTATGTGGGAGTCCAGCGACATAGCCACTACGCTAACTGCTGGTCCCAAGAGTTTAATTCTTTGTGCCACTACTCTTTCTTCTCTTTCTGTTTTTCAGGACCCTCCTTCTCAGTCACAGAAAGGTTTTCTTTTTATTCTAAAAAGCTCCTGTGTCTTAATATTCCAGACTCTTTTTATCTCACTGTACAAAATCTCTCTTGGTGTAGGGAGAGTCCCTATTTTGGTTAAAAAATTATTTATTTAATTTTGTTCATTATTATTCTAATTTGGTATAAGGCACATGCACTCACCAGATAGCCACAGAGAGAGAAAGAGAAAGAGAGAAAGTGAGAAAGCAAGCCGCCAGGTCTAGGACTCAAACCGCGGTCAGGCGTGTGGGAGTCCAGCGCCTCAACCACCATGCCACCTGCTAATTTCGGGACAGTCATTACAGCTACCTTCCCAACTCCACACATATGCACACACTAAATGGCTCACATTTCAGAAAGTTCATATAGGCAAATTCATGAGAAAATACAGATAGATTATATTTAGTGTTTCTTGTTTTCTTTCTTTTAAAATGAATCTATAGAAATTGGTTACATTCAAATTAATTTGGTCAATTTGGTGTGTAATTACTGAATATGCTTAGAGTGCAGGCATATCTAAAAAATGTACTAAAGTAACATCTATATTTTTCAAAGAATCCTGTTTTTGAGTAAATTTTGGGAAAAAATAAAATGTTAATCAATGATGAAAATCAGGATGGGGTAACTGCAATTTGATTGAATTAAGTTGATGAAGAAACTTACGATATTGTCTGTGCTATTGCTCCAGCAACACCACCACAAAGTAAGTTTATGTGAGTTTTCAAAACTAAGACATTAGGATTGTCTGATGAAGGTCTGCCAAGAAGGGTAGGAGCATGAGAAAGCCCAACACTCTTTAAGGTACCAAAAGTAAAAAATGAAACACCTGAAAAACAAAATATAAATTCACCATGATGCTTACCAGAACATGAGCTGTGAAAAAGATACCATTCTTACATAATAACCAACTAACTCAGGGAACTAACTATACATTTCCTAATTTCAGATGTTTGGCTTAATCTAAGATAAAAAGATTTAATTAGTGTTGATATATAACCTAAAGATTAGAAAATTATCACCTATGCAAAAGCATAGATTTGGTTTTCACAAACTAACATATACAAGAGGTCTTCAAAAGTTCAAGCGAAACATATATCAAGAAAAAAACTATGTATGGATTGCAAAATTTTTTGCACAAAAAATAAACCTATATGTCAATTCAATTTTCAATGAACTTTTTAAAGTCCTTTCATAGTCCAGTGCACTGGAGGCAGTGGTGGACATGTATATATGAATAGAATTAAACAATTTCCCAAGGTTTCCCATGAGTAAAAATTAAATTCATGATTAAAAATTACAAGTAAACACGACAACTTATATTTATAATAACAATGATGGTAATAATGTAAGACAGAGGCAAAAAATACAGAAGTGACAGCATTGTGTAATTCAGTGTCTAATTTTGTCTTCAAAGAACTATGACCAGGAGAGAAATGTTTGTATTAGCCCACAAGACATGTAGAATCTAGTAAATATAGTGTACAGTTCGTGTTTATTATACATTTAAATGATTTTATAATAAGACCACTAAAATTGTTTAATAAAAGCAAGGATGGAATTTAAGCATTCCTTATGCCTAAGTATTACTCAAGATACATTGACATCTACTAGATTTTTAAAAAATACTTATAAATGTACTTGATACTTAAGAACAAATAAGTACTGATTAAAATAAATAAATGAATAAATAAAAAATAATTCTTTTTTAAAAAAATGGATCAGCAGCTGGCATGGTGGTTACGGCTCTGGACACTCCCACATGGCCGAACATGGTTCAAGACCTGGACCTAGTGGCTTGCTTTCTCACTTTGTCTCTCTCTCTCTCTCTCTCTCTCTCTCTCTCTCTCTGTATCTCTCTGGTCAAATTAAAATAAATAAATGAATAAATAAAAAATAATTATTTTAAAAAAATAAGTACTAACAAATACTCAGTTTAGGATAATACTGCATGTATGCATTTATTCTTTATTTTAAAAATCTTAGAATCTTATAGTATCTCAAGATGATATAACTAGAAAGTATCTATATACTTCATATTTGAGGAATCTATTTTAAGGACTTAACATAAAATGTTAATGATTAGGAAATTTATAGTAATTAAACACGAGCACAAAAGAAAGTACCTAAATGGTATAGAATGCGTTCAGTATAATATGACACAATTAACAATATAATATGACACAATTAACAAAATGATGTTTGTAAAGAGTATTCAAATCATGGAAACTATAGAAAATAGGGCAAAATTAAGAGACAACATTGCATATTCACTATAATTATATAAAAATACATTTAAAAAACTAAAGACCCAGATGTGGTGACATAAGCAATGGCAGTCCTGCTGCACGATGCTGGAGACTACATGGGTGAGTTCCAGGTTCATGTCCTGGATCTACCGCATCATGCCGGTGTGACCAGACAGGTGATCCTGGCTGGCTTCACAGCTTGAGCAAGGGGGATCACAAAGTGAGGACCATATTGAAGGTCCCCCTCTCTCTCTCTCGTGAAGGAAATAGTTTATTAAAAACAAACAAAAAAAAAAACCATGGGGCCAACAGATGGCATGGTGGTTAACGGCGCTAGACTCCCACATGGCCGACCCATGGTTTGAGTCTAGCAGCCTGCTTTCCCACTTTCTCTTTCTCTCTCTCTCTGTCCCTCTCTGGTCAAATACAAGTAAATAAATAAAGTTAAATAAGAATAATTCTTTTAAAAAAAGAGAAGAAAAGAATATCAAGGGTGAGCAAGTGGTGTGGAGGTGAAAGGTAGCTGGATCCCATAAGGCAGACTGCACAGTTAGAGGCCTGGATTCAGTGACTGGAGAAACATGCCAGGCATGTGTGCATGCATACCCAAAATCCCATGAGGAGAACAGAAGAGAAGTAATTGCAGCATAGCCGTCCACCCTAGGGGTGATTCCTCACTTCTACACACACACTCACACACTCTCTCTCTCTCCCCACGTCCTATAGCAAAAATTAAGAAAACAACAACAACAAAAATAAATAAGTAAAAAGTAAGAAGAAGAAAATATAACAAAATTAGAGTTCTGCTTCCAGCATAATACCAGTCTAAGTATTTGGGGAGACTCTGCCATTGCAGAACATCTACATCCATTACTGGGCTTGCAAAAAGAATGGGAAGGTCTCTAAGGATCACCCCAGCACAAATACCTCCCAAATATATCAGCTGAGGCCTGACTGGGAGTAGTGGGCCTATGAGAGATAGGGAGTGACTTCTGCACAGAGATGTCAGGGGCAGCAGGGCCACTGAGATGGGTTCTGCCATTGGGCCTACAGAAGTGGAATCACTGGGTTTGAGATTCCAGGCAGAGACCAATTCTCAACAGGAGCTCCTGGCAGAAGTTGTTCATTCAAACATACTTTGGAGAAAAAGTATTCTCAACTGACAGCTCTAGAATACTCAGAGGTTAAGGTTAAGCAATGAGCTCCTAATCAAAGACCACCAACCATAAAAGGAGACCCAAAAAAGTATATAATTATAAAAGATAGGGAGAGGGGCTTGCAGGCGGCATGGTGGTTAAGGTGGCTAGACTCCCACATGGCTAACTGCAGTTCAGGTCCCAAACCTGACAGCTTGCTTTCTCACTTTCCTTCTCTCTCTCTGTGCCTCTCTGGTCAACTTCAAAAATAAAATAAAGATAATGACAATGAATAAAATTAAATAATTATTTTTAAAAAATAGGTGGGGGAGTAAAAATTTAAAAACATAAACAAATAAGGTAGTAGTAAAAAGAAATATGAAAAAAATTGGGGCCAGCAGGTGGTGTGGTTGTTAAGGGCACTGGACTCCCACATGGCCAACCACAGTTCAAGTCCTAGACCTGGCAGCTTGCTTTCTCATTTCCCCTCCTCACTCTCTAACTCTGCCCCTTTCTGGTTGAATAAAAATAAATAAATAAATAAAGTTAAATAAAATAATTATTTTTTTTTAATGCAGCTACATAATATTTACAAAAGAGGTAGCTAGGGACCAGCAGTTGGTGTAATGGCTATGTCGCTGGACTCCCATATAGTCAGCTGTGATTCGAGTCTCAGACCTGGTGGTTTAAACTCACGCCAGGTGTGGGTGCATGTGTGCACAAGATCCTGAAAGGAGAATGGAGGAGAAGGGATTGCGGCATGGCCATCCCCCCTGGGGGGTGATTTCTCGCTTTCCATTTTTCTGTCTCTTTCTGGTGAGCACACGCGCCCTATAGCAAAAACCTCTCAAAAAAATTAATTAAAAAAGATGGGGAGCCATCAAATGGCATGGTGGTTAAGGGCGCTGGACTCCCACATGGCTGAGTGGGTTTGAATCCTGGACCTGGCAGCTTGCTCTCTTACTTTGTCTCTTTATCTCTCTCACTCTGTCTCTCTAGTCAAATGAAAATAAAGTTAAATAAAATATTTTTTTAAAAAAAGAGAGGTACCTAAAACATAAAAACATGATAAAATACTAAATAAAAGGGTGAAAAAAACTAATCAAGCAATGGAGATAGCAGGTGGACTGGTATTTAAGGTGATGGACGCCCACATGACCAAACACAGTTTGAGTCCCAGACCCAGCACCATGAAAATCACACTGAGCACATGGGTGTGTATACCCAAAATTCCCAAAGAATGAAGAAGAAGGGATTATGATAAAGCCATCCCCTCTTGGTGATTTCTCACTTTCCCTCTCTCTGTTTCTCTATCTCTTGCTGGTTAGTGCATGTGCCCTATGACAGAAACCTAAAAAGAAGACTAATCAGGAAAATATTAACTTGGATGTACTCAAAAACTGATTATGAGATGGAGAAATTTAACATAAACAATGATAGTAGATGGGCGATATTAAGATATTATGGGACCAGCACATGGTATAATGGTTACATCACTAGACTACCATGTAGTCAACCACGGTTTGAGTCCCTGACCCAGAGGCTTAAAACTCATGCTGGGGCGGGACCCGCAGTTAGCGTAATGGCTATGTCACTGGACTTCCATGTAGCTGACCGCGGTTCGAGTCCTGAACCTGGTGGCTTAAACTCACACCGGGCACATGTGCATGTGTGCCCAAGATTCCGGGAGGAGACTGAAGGAGAAGGGATTGCAGCATGGCCATCCCCCCTGGGGGGTGATTTCTCGCTTTCTGTCTCTCTGTCTGTCTCTCTCTTTCTGAGGAGCACATGAGCCCTATTGCAAAAAACTCTCAAAACAAAACAAAACAAAACAAAACAAAAAAACTCATGCTGGGGTGGTAGGGGAGTTAGCAGGTCATGTGCGGTAGCTAAGGGCCCTGGACTCCCACATAGGCAACTATGGTTCAAGTAATGGACTGGTAGCTTGCTTTCTCACTTTCCCTCTCTCTCTCACACACACTGGTCAAATTTTAGAAATGAATGAATAAGTAAATAAATAAATAAATAAATAAAGTTTAAAAAAAAAAAAAAACCTCATATCAGGCACATGTACATTCATACCTAAGATCCCATGAGGAGAATGGAGAAGGGATTGCAGTGTGGCTATCCCCCTTGGGGGGGGGGGAGCGTGATTTCTTGCTTTCTCTCTGTCTCTCCAGTGAAGCCACACACACTATAGCAAAAATCTCTCTCTAAAACAAAAAAGAAATTAAGAAAAAATTTTTTTTAGTTTTCCTATGGCCAAAAAAAAGGAAACAATAAACAAAAAGAGGGACCAGCAGTTAGCATAATGGCTATGTCGCTGGACTCCCATACAGTCGACAGCGGTTCACGTACCGGACCCGGCGGCTTGAACTCACACCGGGCGCGTGTGCGTGCGTGCCCAAGATCCAGAGAGGAGAATGGAGGAGAAGGGATTGAGGCATGGCCATCCCCCCTTGGGGGTGATTTCTTGCTTTCTGTCTCTCTGTCTCTCTCTGTTCTTCTGGCAAGCACACGCGCCCTATAGCAAAAACCTCTCAAAAAAAAAAAAAACAGAAAGAAAAAACAAAAAAGAGACAGCAAGCTGAATACTGAAATATTGTGAATACAATAATAAAATGAATTTGCTCTAAAATAACTAGGGATGGGGCTCAAGGGAATAATTAGGGGAACAAAAGACAAGAATGGTCATGAGTTGATCACTGTGGAAGTTATGCAATAGGTGATGAGTTATATTATTGCCTCTTCTTCTGAATTGAACACATTTCCAATTTTCCAAATACTAGGTAAAAACATATAAATACTATAACAAACCCACAGAATACAACTGAAGCAGTATTTAGAAAACAGTGTTTATATTACTTGAAAATTAATGAAGTAAACATCTAATTAAAGACACTTCCAGAAGAAGAAGGAAATGAAGAACAAAAATCAATGAAAGAGAAATTAAAGTAGACTAGAGAAGAGAAAGAAAGCTAAAATAAATTCTTTACAAAGCTGATAACTGATAAAAACAAATAAAAATTAAAAAGGGGACATGATTAGCTAGAAGAGAAATGAAAAACAAAAACTGAAGAAATAAGGTAAACCTTTTGCCAAGAAAATTTGAAACTAACACAAAATAGCCAAATTCAAAATGGTAAAGGGAGGTATAAATTACCCAGAATGACTTGCAAAGAGATAGAAAGCCTGAATGGTCCTGTGGTCACTCAAGAAATTAAAGTAATATACAAAACTCATTCCACAATGAAAACTTTCAAGAAACAGATCATTTTAATAATTTTATAGCACTTCTTCCTAAGGACAGAAAAGGAGAAAAATTCTCCTTAACTCATTCTATGAGACTTAAATAACTTTAGTACCCAAATCCTATGAGGCTATTATGGAAAATTACAGGTTAATCTCATTCATAAATACAGATGTAAAACTTTTCTAAACAATGAGCAAATTAAACCCAGTTTGATATAAAAAGATCATTACATTATAACAAATTTAGGCTGACCCCTCCCCAAAGTCATTTAACATTAGAATGTCTGTTAACGTCCTTTATTATGTTAATAGATTAGACAAAATGGCATGATTATCTCAGTAAATGTAGAAAAGAGCACCTGATAAAATTTAATACCAACTTAGATAAAAATTCTCATTAAAACTTCCTACACCCCTGACCAGCAGATAGTGTAATGGTTACATCACTGGACTCCCACATAGCCGACTATGGATCAAGTTCTGGACCCAGTGGCTTAAAATTCATGCTGGGCACATGTACGTGTGTGCCCAAACCTTGGAGAGAAGAATGGAGAAGGGATTGTGGCGTGACCATTCCTCCCAGGGGGTGATTTCTCACTTTCTGTCTGTCTCTCTCTGTATCTCTGGCTTGTGCACACACCCTGTAGCAAAAATCTTTCCAAAAAAAAACTTTCTACAATTGGAAAAGGAACTGGGCATGGTGGTTAAGGCACTGGATTCTACAAAGTCTAAAAAACACACCAGGCATATGTGTGTACATCCCCAAAATACAGAGGAGATTGGAGGGATTGGAAAATGGAGAAGTAACTGTAGCATGGCTATTTTCCTTAGCGGGTAATTTCTCACTTTCCCTCTCTCTCTCTCCTCTCTCTCTCTCTCTCTCTGGTGAGTTCACATGCCCTATGGCAAAAATCTAAAAAAGACAGCAAGCAGGTGGCATGGTGGTTAAAGGTGCTGGATTCCCACATGGTCAACTGCAGTTTGAACCCTAGACCTGGCAGCTTGCTTCCTGGGGACCAGTAGGTGGCGTGGTGAAGGCGCTGGACACTCCCACATGGCCAACCACGTCAAGTCCCAGGCCTGGCATGTCTTTCTCACTCTCTCACTCTCTCTCTCTCTCTCTCTCACTGTGTCTCTCTAGGTCAAATTAAAATAAAATGAATGAATAAATAAAGTTAAATAAAATAATTCTTTAAAAAATCTAAAAGAGAAAACTTCCTACACCTCATAGATGATAAATTATAGCAAATACTATGCTAGGTCAAGAATGCTTAAAACATTTCCTGTAAAATCTGCTAGAAGCCAACATGCTCATTTGACTTGCTTTCTCATTTTCTTTCTCTCTCTCATTCTGTCCCTCTCTGGTCAAATTAAAAATAAGTAAATAAATAAATAATAATAAAAAATTCTTCAAAAAAAAAAAATTGCTGGGCGTGTGTGTGTGTGTGCCCACACATCCAAGAGCAGAATGGAGAAGGGACTGCAGCGTTGCCATCCCCCTGGGGGGGGGGTAATTTCTCATTTTCTCTGTCTCTGTCTTTCTAGGAAGCAAACCCCCCTATAACAAAAAATCTCTCTCTCTCTCTCTTTCTCTCTCTCTCTCTCTGAACATATATATATAGACAGATATATTATTATAATATGAATCACTGCATTTTGAAACTTAAGCCAGGTGCCTGTGCAAGTGTGCCCAAAATCCCAAGAGGAGAACAGAGAAGGTATTGTGGCATGGCCTCCCAGAGTGGAGATTTCTGACTTTCTCTCTCTCTCTCTTGCTCTCTCCTGTGAGTGCAGAGAAGAAATGGCAAAGACCTAAAAAAGTAAAATAGGTAAATATACAGAGATGGAAAGATCAATGGTTACTTAGAACTTGGGAATGATGGTGGAAGGGATACAGGTTTCTTTAGGCGTAATGAAAATACTCTCAATTTGACTATGGTAAAAACTGTAAATTTGTCAATATACTGAAAACCATTTCATTATACACATATGTGGGTGCTATGGTTTGAATGTGTTCCCCTAAAATTCAAGTACTGAAATTCGATGAGCCACAGTAATGATACTGAGAGGACAAAAATTGGGACCAGCAGGTGGCGTAATGTTTACGTCACTGGACTCTCACCTAGTCAACCATAGTTCGAATCTTGGACCTGCTGGGTTAAAAGTCATAATGGGAGGCCAGGACGTAAAGTGATGGTTGAGGCACTGGACTGCTGGCTTTCTCACGTTCCCACTCTCTCTGCCTCTCTCTGGTCAAATAAATAAAAAAAATAATTCCTTTTTTTTTTTTTTTTGAGAGAGAGATGTTTGTGATGGGGCACATGCACTTGCTGGAGAGAGAAAAAGAGAGACAGAAAGCAAGAAATCACTCCCCAAGAGGGATGGCCAAGCCACAATCCCTTCTCCCCCATTCTCTTATTGGGATTTTGGGCACGCACATACATGTACAGCATGAGTTTAAAGCCACTGAGTCCAGGATTCAAATCATGGTAGACTAAGGGAGTCCAGCGATATAACCATCACGCCATCTGCTGATCACATAAAATAAATAATTGGGTGTTTTTATTGTTTATTTATTATTATTATTATTATTATTATTATTATTATTTAATTTGACCA
>NW_006159730.1:2317743-2318094 GCF_000334495.1 Tupaia belangeri chinensis | reverse complement strand
GGCATGGTGGTTAAGGGCTCTGGACTCCCACATGGTTGACCACAGTTCTGGTCCTGGATCAAGCAGCTTGATTTCTCACTTTCCCCTTCTCTTTCTCTCTCTTTGGTCAAAATAAAAAATAATAACACATAGGGGTAAGTGGGTGACATGGAGGTTAAGGCGCTGAACACTCCCACATGGCCGACCACAGTTCGAATCCTGGACTTGGTGGCTTGCTTTTTATTTTATTTTATTATTTTTTTTAAAGGTTAGTTCCTTTCTTTTATTAACTCATAAACAATTCCTTGTCTTCTGGTTTGTTGAAGCAGTACTGACAACATTTGCCACAATAATGTCTGTCAAAATGGCTGG
>NW_006159730.1:2309933-2317476 GCF_000334495.1 Tupaia belangeri chinensis | reverse complement strand
AAAATCATTCTTTGCTGATCAGGGGGAATTCCTTCCTTATCCTGGATTTTGGCTTTTACATTTTCTATTGTATCCAACGGTTCAGCCTGGTGGGTGATGGTCTTCCCTGTGAGGGTTTTTACGAAAATCTGCATCTTGGTGGCGATCCCACCGAAGATGGTGGATCGGAAAGCGGTGGCTTGCTTTTTCACTTTCCCTCTCTCTCTGTCTGTGTCTCTCTCTGGTTAAATTAAAATAAATTAATGAATAAATTAAATAAATAATTCTTTAACTTAAGTAAAATTTAAAACATAATAATAATAATAAGTAAAATTAAATAAAGAAATAATTTTGTAATTAAAGTAATAGGGGTCGGCAAGTGGCATGGTGGTTAAGAACATGCTGGACTCCCACGTGGCTGACTGCGGTTCAAGACCCAGACCTGGCAGCTTGCTTTCTCACTTTTCCTCTCTCCTTCTCTTTCACTCTATCTCTCTCATTCTGTCCCTCTCTGGGCAAATTAAAATAAAGATAAATAACTCTTTAAAATTTTAAATTAAAAAATGAATAATTTTTAAAAAAAGAAAAGAAACTCACATTGGGTACACACACATGCATGCCCAAAATCCCCAGAGGAGAATGAAAGAGAAGAGATTGTAGCATGGTCATCCCCCTTGAGGGTTGATTTCTCACTTTCTATTTCTCTGTCTCTCTTTTAAAGAATTATTTTATTTAACTTTATTTATTACTATTATTATTATTATTTTCCAGTTTGATCAGACAGAGAGAGAGAGAGAGAGAGCGAGAGAGAGAAAGTGAGAAAGCAAGCCACCAGATCTAAGACTTAAACCATGGTTGGCCATGTGGGAGTCCCGTGCCCTTATCCAGCATGCCAGTGAAGGAAGTATTCTGAATATGGACTAGATTTAACTCCTAGCTGTGGTATTATATTGATACTATAATTTTTTTAAAAGAATTATTTTATTTAACTTTATTTATTTATCTATTAATTTATTTATTTTAATTTGACCAGAGAGGGATAGAGTAAGAGAGAGAGAGAGAGAAAGTGAGAAAGCAAGCCACCAGGTCCAGGAATCAAACTGCGGTCACCATGTGGGAGTCCAGTGCCTTTAACCACCACACCACCTGCCGGCCCCATACTATAGCTCTACAAGACACAGCAACCAGGGAAAGTAAGAAAAGAATACATAGATCTCTCTGTATTACTTTTTACAATTATATGTAAATCTATAATAATTTCTAAATTAAAAATCTGGTTTAAAAAAGTAGGAGGGGACAATAAGTAGCATGATGGTTGGGGTGCTAGACGTCCACATGGCCAACCACAGTTCAAGTCCCAGACCTGGTGGCTTGTTTTCTCACTTTCCCTCTCTTCTTGCTCTCCCTCTCTCTGGTGAGCACACATGCTCTATAGCAAAATGACACAAATAATAATACATGAAATAAAATCAAATAAATTATTGGGATCAGTAGATGGCATAATGATTATGTCACTGGACTGCGGATAGTGTCCCGGACGTGGCAGCTTAAAACTCACGCCAGGTGCGTGTGCATGCGTGCCCAAGATCCTGAGAGGAGAATGGAGGAGAAGGGACTACGGTGTGGCCATTCCCCCCCGGAGGACGTGGGGGGGTTATTTCTCGCTTTCTATCTCTGTCTCCCCCCATCTCTTCAGCAAGCACATGAGCCCCATAGCAAAAATCTCTCTAAAAAATAAATTAAATAAACAATTTAAATAAATAAATAAACAAATAAAACTTTTTTTTTAAAGTAAGAATGGGTCAATAGGTAGTATGGAGGTTAAAGTAACTGGATTGCAAGTGGACAACTGTGAGACTCAAGTCTTAACCCATGGCTTGAAAATCATGCTGGGCATGTGTGCATGCATGCCCAAAATCCCGAGAGAGAATGGAGGAGAGTGGATTACAGTGTGACCATTCCCCTGTGGGGACTGATTTCTCGCTTTCTGTCTCTTCTCTAGCAAGCACATGTACCCAACAGAAAAATGAAAAAAAGAAAATAGGAATATTAACAAGGTAACAGTAGAGACGGGAAGACTATAATTATCCTTATTTTTTTCTTTCTATTTTTCTGCATTTTCTAAATTTCCCCACAAATCTTCATAATTTATAAGGAAGAAAAAAATATTTTTCAACTCTCATTTTTTCAACCCTCAATTTTAATTAGAATACACATAAATACTAAATCCTTAGCAAACTCTGATGTTAAAAAAAAAAAGATGTAAAGGGCATTTTTACTCATTGTACATGGTCATCTATCCATAGAAGGTATAATTATATAACAATATAAGGACCATAATTTTATCACCATCGTTTCTCAAGTAAAAGTACCATCAGATAACATCTACTCATAGTCTCATTTCAGAAAAAATCAAGTCATCGGCTTTAAACATACAAACTAGAATTCTGTCATATTTGAAACATACCTGCATACGGAGCCATTCCTAATATTGTTGGCATCAGGCCTCTGTAAAATCCAAGGAAACCACCTTCCTTTTGAGTAAAGAAAATTAGAAATAAGATAACATTATGCTCATTGTGATAAACATTAAAGAACAGGGGCCAACAGGGGGAGTGGCAGTTAAGGTGCTGGACTACTACATGGCCGACTGCGGTTCAAGTCCTGGATCTGTTAGCTTATTTTCTCACTTTCCCCTTCTCTCTCTCTGTCTCTCTCTAGTAAAATTTGGAAAAATAAATAATTAAATAAATAAAATAATTCTTAAAAAGAAAAAAGATAGTTAATTAAAAAAAAAATCAAAGAACAAACATATGCATTAAAATGGAAATATTATTCTGGAACCCATGCTGAAACAGAAAGATATTTTCCATAACTTATTATTATTAATAATAATACCAATAACTATAAACTAAAGAGTAATTATCTAGATAATATTCAAAAATTTTTTCCTAAATATAAAGAAGCATGCTATAGACAAGAAAGGTTAATATAAAATACCTTTGCATAAATTGTTTTGAATGCATGAATAATTCCTGTATAGGTGTGCTCCCCTTTCACCTGGAATGCAAGGCGTACTCGAACCATGTCAAGAGGGTATGTACAGATAACTGCTGTCATACCTGGAAAAAAATGCCAAAACTTAAACGTAAGAAAAAATTTGGCATAGAGTCAGCAGATAGATAGATATCTTCCCTATCATTAGTGCTCCCAGTATGATAGCAATGATAAAATCCAGTGAAATCAAAGGTACTATTGTATCATCAGAAAAGTCATGACACATTTTTACATAGAAAATGACTTTTCTGAGAACCCAATATTATTAATAGAATTATATATCATTAGCTGGAAAACACCCTAGTAAGTAAAGGGTCTTTTCGTGGAAATTGTTTCAAGTTCTGGGACCAGCATATAGCCTAATGGCTACAACACTGAACTCCTACATAGTTGATGCAGTTTGAGTCTCAGACCCGGCACCTTAAACTCATGCCCGGCGCATGTGTGTGCCTGCACAATATCTAGAGAAGAGAATGGAGAAGGGATTGCAGTGTGACCATCCACCCTGGGGGATGATTTCTCACTTTCTGATTCTATGTCTCTCTGGCCAGTGAATAAGCTGAATAGCAAAAAGTCCTCTAAACAACGACAACAACAACAAACCTATTTTAAGTTCCTACTATGAATTTATAAGATGGGATTTTTGAACTTCAAAAGCTTATGGAAAATTGGTATGATGAAAAACTATATATGGATTTTCATTTTTTTAATTAATTAATTTATTTAATTCCATTTGTTATTACTATTATTTTTTTTAAAATTTATAATTATTTGTTTTTATTTTATTTATCCATTCATTGATTTTTTTATTTTGACCAGAGAGAGACAGAGGGTGAGAGTGAGAGAGAGAGGAAGTGAGAAAGCAAGCCACCAGATTCAGGACTCGAACCCTGGTCGGCCATGTGGGAGTGTCCAGCGCCTTAACCACCACGCCACCTGCTGGTCCCATTTACTATTATTTTTTAATTTGACCAGATGGAGACAGAGAAAGAGAGAGAGACAGGGAAAGTGAGAAAGGAAGCCACGAGGTCTGGGATTCAAACCACAGTCAGCCATGTGGGAATACAGCACCTTGAACCACCATACCACCTACCAGCCCCAGATTTCCATTTTTTTAAAAGAATTATTTTATCTAACTTTATTTAATTTTTATTTGACCAGAGAGGGACAGAGTGAGAGAGAGAGAAGGAAAAAGGGAAAAAGTAAGCTGCCAGGTCCAGGACTCAACCGTGGTTGGCCATGTAGGAGGAGTCCAGCGCCCTTAACCACCATGCCACCTGCCAGCCCCAGGAAATACGATGTCTATGACACTAGGCAAGCCATTTGATTTTTCACTTATTTTTCCATATCCTAAAGTTGAGAGATGCTTAACCTAAACAAACATAAGTTCTATTTATTTATTTATTTTACAAAGGACGCATGCACACTTCAGAGAGATTCGAGAGAGATAGAGAGAGAAGCATCCCCCAATGGAGTGTGGTCAAGGTACAATCCCTTCTCCATTTCTTATCCTATTGAGATCTGGGGCATGGCGACCAGCAACTGGACTACAATATAGTCAATTGCAGTTTAAGTCCTAAACCCAATGGCTTAAAACTCACACCAGGCACCTGTTCATGCATGCTTAAGATCCCAAGAGGAGGAGCCAGCAGGTGGTATGGTAGTTAAGGGTGCTGAACTCCCACATGGCCAACCATGGTTCTAGTCCCAGACCTGGCATTTGCTTTCTCACTTTCTCTCTTTATCTCTCTGGTCAAATTAAAATTAATTAAATAAATAAATAAAGTTAAATAAAATAATTCTTAAAAAAAAAAAACAAAGGAAGAAAGAAAGAAAAGATCCCAAGAGGAGAATGGAGGGATTACAACATGTCCATCCCTGCTGGGTATGATTTCTCACTTTCTGTCTCTGTCTCTCCATATATCTGCCGAGTACATGCACCCTATAGCAAAAAATCTCTAAAAATGAAAAAAACAATTTTAATAAAAATTTGGGACATGTACTCAATGTGTTTTTCTCTTTTTTTTTTGGAGAGGTTTTTGCCATAGGGCGCATGCGCTCGCCAGAAAGACAGAGAGAGACAGAAAGTTAGAAATCACTCCTCGGGGAGGGGATGGCCACGCCACAATCCATTCTCCTCTTGGAATCTTGGGCACACACGCACATGCGCCCGGCATGAGTTTCTTTCTTTCTTTTTTTTTTTTTTTCTTTTTTTGGAGAGGTTTTTGCTATAGGGCGTGTGCACTTCGCCAGAAAGACAGAGAGAGACAGAGAGATAGAAAGCGAGAAATCACCCCTCGGGTGGATGGTCATGCTGCAATCGCAGCATGAGTTTAAGCCACCAGGTCTAGGACTCGAACTGCAGTCGACCACATGAGAGTCCAGCAACATAGCCATTATGCCAACTGCCAGTCCCCTCAGTGTGTTTTTTAAGCTGCCAGGAATGGGATTCAAACCATGCAATCAGTCATGTGGGGTTCCTTAACCACTAGGGCACATGTAAAAAGATGACAGCTATGTTCTACCTAATCAATGTCATACATACGATCTAAATCAAATTAAGTATTTTTTAAGCTTTTTTTTTTAGAATTATTTATTAATTTTTTTTTTAATGTTAAGAGAATTTTACTTAAGACTTAAAACCAGGAAACAAGTTAGGATTCTGTTCAAGTAGTAGCTACATAAAAATATGGAACGCTTCACGAATTTGCATGTCATCCTTGTGCAGGGACCATGCTAATCTTTTCTGTATCGTTCCAATTTTAGTACATGTGCTGCCAAATTGAGCACTATCATTCATTTCTTATTTTAATTTGACCAGAGAAAGACAGATACACAGAGAGAAGGAAAGTTAGAAAGCAAGTCACCAGATCCAAGACTCAAACCATGGTCGACTATGTTGGAATGTCCAGCGCCTTAAACACTACACTACCTGCCAACCCCAAATTAAGTATTTTAATTAAAAATTAAAATTAAGATTAAAATTAAGTCAGAAATAGGGGCCAGCAGGTGGGATGATGGTTAAGGCACTGGACTTTCACATGGCTGACAATGGTTCAAGTCCTAGACCTGGAGACTTGCTTTCTCTCCTTTCCCTTTCTCTCTGTCTCTATCTCTTCTGGTCAAACTAAAAAATAATAATGGAACCAGAAAATAGCATAGTAGTTATGTTACTGGGCTTTCACATGGTCAACTGTAGTCCAAGTCTCATACCCAGTGACTTCATAATCACACTGGGTGCCTGTGCGTACATGCCCGGGATCCAGGGAGGAGAATAAAAGAGAAGGAATTACAACCTGGCTATTCCCCCTCAGGGGTGATTTCTCACTTTCCCTGTCATTGTCTCTGTCTTGATCTCTCTCTGACAAGCACACATGTCCTAAGACAGAAAAAAATTCTTAAAAAATAAAAATAATAGGGGCTGGCAGGTGGTACGGTAGTTAAGGGTACTGGACTCCACATGGCTGACCGCGGTTTGACTCCTGGACCTGGCAGCTTGCTTTCTCAACTTCTCTCTCTCTCTCTCTCTCTCTCTCTCTCTCTCTCTCTCTGTTTCTGTGGCAAGTGCACACAAAAAAAAAGAATAAATAAATAAATAAACTTAATAAAAAAATTATTTAAAAAATAAAAATAAAATAATAATAATACCAAATAGAATTAAATAAATAAATAAATTTTTAAAAATTGATCAGAAACAAAAAATACATATTCCTCTTACCTGCCATGGAACCAGCCATTAACCTATGCACATGACCAGAAACTCCCAGCTTTGTAGTAACGAACTAGAAAACAAAAACACTCAATTAAATGAGATTTATTTCTTTAGAATTATTTTACTTAACTTTATTTACTTGTTTTTATTCTTATTTTTATTTTTATTTTTATTTGACCAGAGAGGGACAGAGAGAGAGAGAGAGAAAGCAATCTGCCAGGTCCAGGACTTGAACTGCAATCAATCATATGGAAGTCTAGTGCCTTTAACCACCATGCCACCTGCCAGATCCAAATGAGATATTTTTTAAATATTTCTTTTCACTGTTTAATAATGACACATTATTTCAGAAGAGTTATAGGTTGAGTAAAATCTTTGTGCTAGCACCAACAGATGGTATAATGGTTATGTCGCTAGACTCCCACATTGTTGACCACAGTTTAAGACCCGGACCCAATGGCTTAAAACTCACACTGGGGGTGTGTACGTACATGTCCAAAATCCCAAAAGGAGAATAGAGGAGAAAGGATTGTGGCATGGCCATCCCCCCTGGAGGGGTGATTTCTCACTTTCTGTCTCTGTCTCTCCAGTGAATGCATGCACCCTATAGCAAAAATCTCTCTGAAGAAAAAAAAAACTTAGTGCTAAATATGAATGAAATGAGCACAATTATATAAAGCTGAGCAGTATTATGTCCTACCAGAAAGAGGTATTTTCAGCTAGCTTCTGCTCTAATTTTTTCTACTTCTGAACAAGCAATCTTGTTTAGCATTGCCAAATATACTATATATATAT
>NW_006159730.1:2302784-2309913 GCF_000334495.1 Tupaia belangeri chinensis | reverse complement strand
CCCCCAGGGGGGATGGCCACGCTGCAATCCCTTCTCCTCTCAGGATCTTGGGCACGCATGCACACGTGCCTAGCGAGAGTTTAAGCCACCGGGTCCGGGACTCGAACCACAGTCGACTACATGGGAGCCCAGTGACACGGCCATTACACCAACTGTTGGTCCCATATACTGTATCATATATTAAGGACCACAAACTCTTAAAGTGTGAATGGAGGTAGGAATAAAATGTTACTACAGACAACAAAGTCTTTATATACTACTGGCATCAATTCTGACTCATAGGCTTAGAATTTTGTTCCCTTCTTGGGCCAGCAGGTGGTGCAGTGGTTAAAGGTGCTGGATTCCCACGTGGCTAACTGTGGTTCAAGTTCCGGTCCTAGCGACTTGCTTTCTCACTTTCTCCTTTCTCTCTCTCTCTTTCTCTCTGCCTCTGGTAAAATTTAAAAAATAATAATAATAACAAATTGAATTAAATGAATAAATAAATAATTCTTTAAAAAAATTTTGTTTTCTGGGACCAGCAGTTAGCGTAATGGCTATGTCACTGGACTCCCACATAGTCGACCGTGGTTCGCGTCCTGGACCCGGTGGCTTAAAACTCACGCCGGGGAGAAGGGATTGCGGCGTGGCCATCCCCCTTGGGGGCTGATTTCTTGCTTTCTATTTCTCTGTCTCTCTCTGCCTTTCTGGCAAGCGCACACGCCCTATAACAAAAAACTCTCCCAAAAAAGAAAAAAAAAAAATTTGTTGTTCCCATCTGAACTGCTTCTTTTTTTTTTTTTTTTTCTTTTGAGAGAGAGATTTTGCTATAAGGAGTGTGCTCTTGCCAGAGATAGAGAGAGAGACACAAAGCAAGAAATCACCCTCAAGGGGAGATGGCCAGACCACAATCCATTCCTCTCCATTCTTCCCTTGGGATCTTGGGCACGCATGCGCATACCCCCAGCGTGAGTTTTAAGTCACAGGATCTGAGACTCAAAACTGTGGTCGACCACATGGGAGTCCAGCAATGCAACCATTATGCCAACTGCTGGTCCCTCTAATGCTTCATTCTAAGGTATAATCTGAAACTTATCAAACCTCTTTTGGAGTTAAGATAATGTGATAAATTCTCACTTGGCCAGAGAGTAGAAACTGAATCAGAATAGGAAAGGAAAGCTGTGAACAGATAGCATCACTCTAAAACAGACTTTCACAATACAATTCCACTATTTTATTTAAGAAGAAAGTCCAAATCGTCAGTATTCCTCTTCTACAATGAAGAAACAAAAAATACATATAAGAGCTCTCAATATCTTATAGATTTATTATCTTCTTGGAAGATACTTTGGCCTGGGGCCAGCAGATGGCATGGTGGTTAAAGGTGCTGACCACAGTTCCAAGTCCCAGACCTGGTGGCTTGCTTTCTCACTTTTCTTCTGTTTCTCTCTCTCTTTCTGATCAAAGTGAAAAATAATATTAATAATAATAAATAAAGCTAAATAAAATAATTCTTAAAAAATAAAAGAAAGATACTTTGGCCTTTTGGAGCTGTCAGGTAGCCTGGTAGTTAAGGGTGCTGGACTCCCACATGGTTGACGGTAATTCAAGTCCCAGACTTGGTGGCTTGCGTTCTCATCTTCTCTCTCTCTCTCTCTCTTTCTCTCTCACTCTGTCCCTCTCTGGTCAAATTAAAATAAATACATAAATAAAATTAAGTAAATAATTTTTTAAAAAAAAGATACTTTGGGGATCAGCAGTTGGTATAATGGCTATGTTGCTGGACTCCCATGCAGTTGACCACGGTTCGAGTCCCGGACCCAGTGGCTTAAACTCAATGCCAGTCATTTGTGCATATGTACCCAAGATCCCAAGAGAAGAATGGAAAAGATGAGACTGTGGCGTGGTCATTCTCCCTGGGGAGTAATTTCTCACTTTCTGTCTCTCTATCTCTCTCTTTCTGGCGAGCGCAAGCGTCATACAGCAAAAACCTCTCCAAAAAAAAAAAGATACTTTGGCTTTTCTACATATATGTGAACATACAGAAGTTACAAGTTACTAAAAATTCTGGGATTGGTAACTACAAAACCAAGTTATACTTACAAATTTGAACCATGACAGGCTCATTCTTTTAAAAAGACATTTCTTTATCCATTTATTCAAATAATTCTAAGTCCAAAGCAAATGCCTCGTCATGTAAGAATGACATTCAAGGACACAAAAGAGAAAAACAAGATAAAGTTCAACTACCGTTTTATAATGCTCAAAGGCCATAAACTGGATTTTTTTGGAAAGATTCGAATCATCATTGCACCATTTCCTTTGTATAAACCCAGGAATCCTTCCTTTTGGGGAACAGCACGCAATGCAGAAAATACTCCTATTTTCAGAAAAATAAATACTATTAAAACAGAGAAAACTAAATTAAAATTTTCATGACAATCACAGATACAAATAAACACTATCATGTTATCCTTCCTTCTGGAGAACAGCATGCAATGCAGAAAATACTCCTATTGTTAGAAAAATAAGTATTATTAAAACAAAGAAAACTAAATTCAAATTTTCATAACAATCACAGATAAATACTACCATGCCATCATTCGTGATACTACATTAGTTGAGGAACTACATGAACAATGATTTCTTTACAATACTTAAGCCTACTTAAAATACATCATAGATCCAGAATGTATAAGTATTTATATCTCATATAAAACTATGAAACCTATTATAACAAGAGTGGCTAAAAGTGATAAAAAATTACATCTATATTTACATCAAATTATATTAAACTGTGACAATCTGAGAAATATATATTTTAAAGGTTGTGCTTTTTTCTCTCTCTCTCTTTTTGTTTCCTAAAAAACACAAGCACTTACCAGAGAGACAGAGAGAGAGAGAAAGTCAGAAATCACCCCAAAGGGGAGGGACATACCATCCCTACTCCTCCATTTTCCTCTTGGGATTTTGGATACATATACACATGTGTGACCAGCATATTTTCAAGCCACCAGGTTTGGGACTTGAACCCCACGGTCAGTCATGTGGGATCCAGCTGCCTTAACCACCACCCTACAAGCTAACCCCAATAATCTGAGAAATATTAACAATAGAAATATAGTCAAGGTCTAGATACTGCACTATAGATGATCAACTCTACTTGTGAGGATGAAGGGAGATTTCCCAGACTGACCCAGATATGTATTATCTGTTTGCATAAGAAAACTACTAAGGGACCAGCAGTTGGCATAATGGCTATGTCGCTGGACTCCCATGTAGTCGATCATGGCTCAAGTTCCGGACCTGGTGGCTTAAAACTCACGCCGGGCACATGTGCATGAATGCCCAAGATCCCAAGAGGAGAATGGAGAAGGGATTGTGGCGTGGCCATCCCCCCTGGGGGGTGATATCTCGCTTCCTGTCTCTGTCTGTCTGGCGAACGCACATGCCCTATAGCGAAAACCTCTCCCCAAAAAAAAGAAAGAAAGAAAATTACTAAATAAAACAAGCAAATAAAAAGATAAATTTAAATGTGGGGCCAAATTAGGATACCTTTTAAATTTTATTTTCCTTGTTATCATTATTATTATATTTTTTAATTTGACCAAAGAGAAAGACAGGGGTGTGGAGGAAGAATGAGAAAGCAAATCGCCAGGTCCAAGACTTGAACTGTGATTGGTCATGTGTATACCTAAAATCCCAAAAGGAAAGACAGATGGAGGAAAGGGGATGGCAGAGTGACCATCTCCCATGAAAAGTGCTTTCTCACTTCCTTTCTCTCTCACCAGTGAGCGTGCATGCCCTCTGGAAAATTTTTCAAATTATTTATTTAATTCCATTTGTTGTTATTATTTTTTTAATTTGACCTGAAAGAGACAGAGAGATAAAGGGAAAGCGAGAAAACAAGCCACCAGGTCTGGGACTCAAATAATGGTCAGCTATGTGGGAATCCAGCACCTTTAACCACCATGCCACCTGCTGGCCCCTGAAAAGATTTATAAAAATAATGTGGGCCAGCAGGTGCCGTGGTGGTTAAGGGCACTGGACTCCCACATTACTGACCGTAGTTCAAGTCAGAACCTGGCAGTTTTCACTTTCTCTCTCTCTCTTAATCTCTCTCTCTCTCTCTCCCTCACACACACACACACACACACACACACACACACACTCTGTTTCTCTCTGGTTAAATTAAAATAAATAGATAAATAAAGTTAAGAATAATTATTTTTAAAAAATAAATACATAGGGTAATGTGGTGGTTAAGATGCTGGACTCTTATTTGGCTGACCATTGTTTGAGTCCCAGACCTGGTAGCTTAATTTCTCACTTTTCCTCTCTATGGTCAAATTTTAAAATAATAATAAATAAAATAAAATAAATCATTCTGAAAAATAAATAAATAAAATTTTCTAAAGCTTTTGTCATAGGGCACATGCACTCACCAGAGACAGAGGGAAAGTGAGAAGCTACTTCCCATGGGGGATGACCACACGCCTCAACCCCTTCTCCTCCAAACTCCTCTAGGGATTTTGGGCATGCACATACCTGGTGTGATTTTCAAGGCTCCAGGTCTGGGACTCAGAACCATAGTCGGCCATGTGGGAGTCTAGGTCCTTAACCACTACATCACCTGCTGATTCCTAAATTTCAAAGGCTATCTTCCACATATAAAAAGAAGGGATCAGCAGTTAGTGTAATGGCTATGTCACTGGACTCCCATGTAGTCGACTGTGGTTCACGTCCTGGACCTGGTGGCTTAAAACTCACACCGGGCGCGTGTGCAAGCTTGCCCAAGATCCCGAGAGGAGAATGGAGGAGAAGGGATTGCGGCGTGGCCATCCCCCCTGAGGGACGATTTCTCGCTTTCTGTCTCTGTCTCTCTGTCTCTCTCTGTCTGGCGAGCACACTGCGCAATTACAAAAAAAAAAAAAAAAAAAAAAAGCTAGAATAAAATACCCAAGAACATCTTTTCTGTTTGTTTGTTTTTTTAGAGAGGTTTTTGCTATAGTGTGCGTGCGCTCGCCAGAAAGACAGAGAGAGACAGAGAGACAGAAAGCGAGAAATCAGCCCCCAAGGGGGATGGCCACGCCACAATCCCTTCTCCTCCATTCTCCTCTCAGGACCTTGGACATGCATGCACAAGCACCCGGTGCGAGTATAAACTACCAGATCCGGGACTCAAACCATGGTCGACTACATGTGAGTCCAGCGACATAGCCATTACGCCAACTGCTGGTCTCTATTTTTTTTTAAACAGAAAATTTTTATTTAACTTTTATCTACTTATTTATTTTAATTTGACCAGAGAGTGACAGAGTGAGAGAGAAAGAGAAGGAAAGCAAGAAAGCAAGCCACCAGGTCTGGGACTCAAATCGCAGTTGGCCATGTGGGAGTTCAGCGCCCCCAACAACCATGCCACCTGCCAGCCCCCCCAAAAAATATTTAAAGTAAAATTAAAGGCCATGGAGGACAGTAGGTGGCATGGTAGTTAAGGCACTGTACTCCCACATGGCCTATTACTGTTTGAGTCCCAGACCTAGTAGCTTCCTTTCTTATTTTCTTTTCTCTTGTTCTCTCTTTGCTTCTGTCTCTTTTTGGTAAGCACATGTGCCCTGTAGCAAACTGAAAAATAATAATTATGACAAATCAAATTAAATTTTAAAGAATGCTTTAAAAAATGAATGGCCATCAATACATTATTTTTTGGCTTGTATATTTTAAAGACACTTGACAGTCAATATAATACACCATAAACTCATTGTCGCGCTCCAGAAATTCTACTTCACGTTTTGCATGCCCCATAGGGTACAATAGAACAACTGACATGCAGCCCTGTAAAGCGTGAAATCTAATGTGAATATGCAATCTAATGATTACTAATTAGGAAACAAAAGAACACACATCAGCAAGGGGAGGAGGTTAAAAGAATAAAACACTCCTGCTCAGATATTCACATGCTGGGTTACCATGAAAAGCTCACAGATATTCCATAAAAGAATTCACTTCCTTTTTGTCCTTAATGTAGAAAACAAACAAAAAATTGTTTCCTTTCTTTCTCGTTTGTATAATCTCTCAATAAGTTTGGCAGTCTAATTATTTCTACATGAGCAGTACACTATTGTGAAGATATAGAATTTATTACTAAAGACAACTGCAAGTTTTTCTTTTCATTTTTTAAAAAATTATTTTAATTTAATTTAATTTAGTAGTAGAAGTATTAGTATCCAATTTTTTTTGGAGAGGTTTTTGCTATAAGGCAAGTGCACTCACCAGAAAGACAGAGAGAGACCGAGAGACAGAAAGTGAGAAATCACCCCCCGGGGGGATGGCAGCGCCGCAATCCCTTCTCTTCTCGGGATCTTGGGCATGCACGCACACACATGCGCCCAGCGTGAGTTTAAGCCACTGGGTCTGGGACTCGAATTGCAGTCGAATACATGGGAGTCCAGCGACATAGCCATTACACTAACTGCTGGTCCCAAGAAGTAGTAGTATCCAATTTGAGCAGAAAGAAAAAGAGCGAGAGAGAGAGAGAGCGATAAAGCAAGCTTCCAAGTCCAGTAGGTACATGAACCCTGGTTGGCTACGTGGGAGTCCAGTGCCTTAACCACCATGCCATCTGTCAACCCCAAATTTTTCTTTTCATTTTTAGATACAGGTTTCCTTAGTATTAAAATTATTGGGGGCAGCAGATAGCATAGTAGTTACATAGCTAGACCTCCATGTGGCCAACTGCAGTTCAAGTCCCAAACCAGTACCTTTAAACTCACGCCAGGTGCATGTGCATGCATACCAAAAACCTGAAAGGAGAATGGAGGAGAAGGAATTGCAGCATGGTCATGCCCCCTGGGCGGGGGGTGATTTCTCACTTTCTGTCTCTGTCTCTCAGGTGAGTGCATGTACCCTAAGGCAAAAATCTCTCCAAAAAAAATTATTAACAAGAAAATGAATTGCAATTAATATACTGCTTAAGTATCCATTTGGCTTTTTGAGAAAAATTACTTTTTCTGAAAAGGAATTATTTTTATTTAACCTTATTTACTTCTTAAAAATATTTTATTTAACTTAATTTATCCATTTATTTATTTTAATTTGACCAGAGAGGGACAAAGTGTGTGTGTGTGTGTGTGTGTGTGTGTGTGTGTGT
>NW_006159730.1:2288900-2302745 GCF_000334495.1 Tupaia belangeri chinensis | reverse complement strand
AGTCCTAGTCTCGAACCGCGGTCAACTATGTGGGAGTCCAGCACCCTTAATCACCATGCCACCTGCCACCTTACTCTGTCTCTCCAACAAGCACATGCACCTATAGCAAAAATCTCTCTTTAAAAACAAATAAACAAACACAAAAATCAATTGGAAGGGCCAGCAGGTGGTATGACGGTTAAGGTACTGGATTCCCACATGACCAAACAGGGTTCAAGTAACAGACCCACGGGTTTGAAAAATCACACCTGGCACATGCGTGTGTGTGTGCCCAAAATCCCGAAAGGAGCATGGAATAGAAGGAACTGTGGCATGGCCATCCCCCTGTGGGGCTGATTTCTCACTTTCTCTATCTGTATCTCTCCAGAGAGCACATGTGCCCTATGGCAAAACTAACAAACAACAACAAAAAACCCTGTTGAAAAAACAGGTGAAACTGGGACCAGCAGTTAGTGTAATGACTATGTCGCTGGACTCCCATGTAGTCGACCAAGTCCTGGACCCAGTGGCTTAAACTCACACCGGGCGCGTGTGCGTGCGTGCCCAAGATCCCGAGAGGAGAATGGAAGAGAAGGGATTGCAGCATGGCCAGCCCCCCTGGGGGGTGATTTCTCACTTTCTGTCTCTCTGTCTCTCTCTCTGGCTTTCTGACAAGCACACGCACCCTATAGTAAGAAACTCTCCAAAAAAAAAAAAGTGAAACTTATTCACTCTTTTATACACCTGTCTATGCGCTAATGTTGCACAGATCATGTACAAAACACATGGTTACTACATACTGAAGCATGAAAATACAATGGCATGGCCAGCAGGTGGTGTGGTAGTTAGAACACTGAACTTCCACATGGTCAACCATGGTTTGAGACTTAGACCTGGTGGCTTGCTTCTTTGCTTTCTCTCTTTCTCTCTCTTTGTTTCTCTCTAGTCAAATTGGAAAAAAAAAAAAAAAGAAGAAGAATAGTAATAAATACAATTAAATAATTATTTTTTTTTTAAAAGAAGAGATGGCAGGTGGCCTGGTGGTTAAAGCAGCTGGACTCCCACATGGCTGACTGTGGTTCAAGTCCTGGACCTGGCAGCTTGCTTTCTCACTTTCCTTCTCTTCTTCTCTCTGTGTCTCTCTCTGGTCATCTTCAACCAACCAACCAATCAATCAATCAATTTTTTAAAAAAATAAAGATAATGAATAAAATTAAACAATTCTTTAAAAAACAAAAAGAAAGACAATGCAATGGCATGATAGGATTTACTTGCCATGACCTAGTTACTTTCTTTGTCACATTGATTTCTTTTATGATCCCCATCCAATTTGAGGAAGGAAAATGCTTAACACGAATTATAAATGAGCTGAGAGGAAAATATCTATCATCTCATCACTCAACATTAACCACTTAATGTCCTTCCAGACTTTTGTCTAAGCAAATGCTTATTTATATAAATATAATATGATTAAATTATTTTGCAATACTTTTTTTTTTTTGAGAGGTTTTGCTATAGGGTGTATGCGCTTGCCAGAAAGACAGACAGGGACAGAGAGACAGAAAACAAGAAATCACACCTCATGGGGATGACCATGCCGTAATCCCTTCTCATCTATTCTCCTCTTGGGATCTTGGGCACGAATGTACACACACCCAGCATGAGTTTAAGCCACCAGGTTCGGGACTCAAATCACGGTCAACCACATGGGAGTCCAGCGACATAGCCATTACACCAACTGCTAGTCCCCAATACTCTTTTTTTTTTAAGAGAGTTTTTTTTTGCTATAGAGCACATGTGCTCACCAGAGAGACAGAGAGACAGAAAGCGAGAAATCACCCCCTAGCGGGGATGGCCACACCACAATCACTTCTTTTCCATCCTCCACTCAAGATTTCAGGCACACATGCACATGCACCCAGCATTGAGTTTCAAGCCACTGGGTCCAGGACTTGAATCACAGAACGCCATCTGGGAGTCCAGCGATGTAACTGCTACATCATCTGCTGATTCCTCATTTTTTTTGTTCAAGTCATGACTGGGACCAGAAGATGGCATAATATTTATGTCACTGAACTCCCACATATTAGACTGCAGTTCGAATCCCAGACCTGTTGGCTTAAAACTCACACCAGGCGTGCATATCTGTGTGTGTGTGTGCCCAAAATCCTGAGAGGAGAATGGAGGAGAAGGGACTATGGCATGGCTATCCCCCCAGGGGGTTATTTGTTGCTTTCTATCTCTCTGTCTCTATCTCTCAGATGAGCGCACATGCTCTATAACAAAAATATCATAAAAAGAAAAAAAATCATGACCTTAACACTTTTTTTAAATGATGTATTTAATTTTTTATTTATTCATCCACTTATTTTGATTTGAAAAGAGAGAGACACAGAGAGAGAGAAAATGAAAAAGCAAGCCACCAAGTCCAGGACTTGAACTGTGTATGGCCATGTGGGTGTGTCCAGTGCCTTAAACACCATGCCACCTACTGGCTTCATGACCTTAACTCTTTACAAACAAAACCAGCCATTTGATTAACGTAGGCAATCTAATCATTTCTCTTGGAATAAGAATTTTTTACACTCCTTTTGGAGAATATTTTGGCAATATGCATCAAGAATGTGCAGAAGTACCTACTTTTTTCTTTTTTTGAGAGATTTTTGTTATAGGGCATGTGTGCTTGCTGGAGAGACAGACAGAAAATGAGAAATCTCCCCCCAGGAGTGATGGACATACTACAACCCCTAATTGGATTAAAAAAATCAGGCTGAATTGTTAATCATGTCTGTGAAGAATGTGATTCATTAATTCTAATAAATATTGATTCATTGGAAAGGTCATGACTTTTCCTACGACCTAATAAATGTTACTTACTTCCATGATTTTAAGACTTTGGCTCAGACAATACTAGTATCTTAATATAATAACATATTTATGGGGACCAGCAGGCGGCATGGTGGTTAAGTCTCTGGACACTCGTATATAGCCAACCATGGTTCGAGTTCCGGACCTGCTGGCTTGCTTTCTCACTTTCCCTCTCTATCACTCTCTGTGTCTCTCTCAAATTAAATTAAATTAATGTCAAATTAAAATAAATTAATGACTAAAAAATATTAAAATAAATAAGTGTTTAAAAATCTATATAACTATTTCAAATTTTAAAATTAAAATGAGTAAGAGATGCATTCTCAGGGCCAGCAGGTGGCATGAGGTTAAGGATCTGGACTCCTACATGGCAGAGCATGGTTTGAGTTCTGGATATAGCAGCTTGCTTTACTTTCTCTGTGTGTGTGTCTCTCTTTGTCTCTCTCTAGTGAGCGTATGTGCCCTATAGCAAATTTTTCTTTAAATGACAGTAAATAAATTTAAATAAATAAATATTTTTTAAAAAGATATGCATTTGCTTGTAAAATCTGTCCCCAAGGGGCCAATAGGTGACACGGTGGTTAAGACACTGGAATCCTACATCGCTGTCAATGGTTCAAGTCACAGACCCAGTGGCTTATTTTCTCACTTTCTCTCTCTCTCTCTCTCTGGCCAAGTTGTTTTGTTTTGTTTTGTTTTTTAAGTAGTAACAATGAATAAAATTAAATTAATTTAGTCTTTTAAAATAAATCTGCCCCCCTGATAGGTATTTTCTGAGCTGTGAGCTCTCTAATGACAGGCTCTAACAGTGGGAAGTAGATAGGACTAGCTAGTGGTCTTCATAAAATGTGTTTAAAGTGCATGGGCCTCGCCTTTCCTCCAAGCAACAGAAATGATTGAGAGATGATCTCTTTTGCAGGTCACCCAAGCAATGTTTCTAGTCAACTCAAGGCTGAAATCATAGGTCTGAGGGAAGAACAAGATGCATATAAACGGATTCCAAAATGTGGTCAATGACAACAGTTTCAAGTCCTTCTACAACCTAACCACTTGAGTCTAGCATCTTGCCATTTAATTGTGAACTCCCTGCCATTGCTGATCAGGCTCTTCATAACATTTGCAGTTTTTCACTGCAGCAACCTGTTCAGTTTGTATTGACAAATAAAATCTTTAAGAAATCTTAAAAAAAAAAAAAAAAAAAATCTGCCCCCAAGCCTAAGCCACCTTTTGTGTCCTCTTTCCAACCTAATTCACAACTGGAAATCCAGTCAGCAGATAGTTAACACTTTCATTCATTTTTATCTTTAGTACATATTAACTCACCTAAATGCTTGTAATGATGATTATGAGCTTGTAATAAAACTTTTACTCGATCCAAAGGAGCAACTGTTGTTTTGGCACAGCATCCGGCAATACCTAAAAAGTTTTTAAAAGGTTAGGAAGAAATTGCATACTATTTATTTCCAAATGGAAATCATTATTTGTTCAGCTAGAAATCCTCTGATTTTTGGTTTGGTCTCATGGGTAAAAACTTCTTTTTTTTTTGGAGAGATTTTTGCCATAGGGTGCGTGCGCTCACCAGACAGAGAGAGAGACAGAGAGACAGAGAGACAGAAAGCAAGAAATCACCCCCCACGAGGGATAGCCACACCGCAATCCATTCTCCTCCATTCTCCTCTCGGGATCTTGGGCACGCACGCACACACGCCCGGCATGAGTTTTAAGCCACCAGGTGCGGGACGCAAACCGCAGTTGACTACATGGGAGTCCAGTGACATAGCCATTACGCTGACTACTGGTCCCCATGGGTAAAAGCTTCCAAGGATCAGGAATACATAGATGATTAGTCCCTATTCCCTGCCTGTCACTTACTAGATGAGCATGTCAGATCAGAAATAAGTTTTAAGGGTATAAATCAGCAGTCTTGCTAACAATAGCAGTCTTGTTAAAATCTGATTATGGTGACAAACACTTGAAGGTCTCACTGTAAGGTTCTGCTTGAAGTAACCTCTTCTGGATGACTCTTCATTGCAACAAACAACTCTACCCATAAAATGAGTCATTTTATATACCCATACAATTAGTTGTTCATTTACACACCCAGAAAATATTTGTTCCCTACCATGTGCTACTGGGCAGGTATGTGATGAAAGCAAAGAACTTCCATGGGGTTTAACATAGGTCAGAATCCAGGCATGCTTCTTAAGTGGTAATACAGGGATTTTATTGCAATATCTTATGTGTAGTAAGCCCTCAGTAAAACTAGTTATTACTATTATTTTAAAAATTTGAATAAAAATCTTTTGCGAGGGGACCAGCAGATGGCGTGGTAGTTAAGGTGCTGGACATTCTCATATGGCTGACCACGGTTCAAGTCCTGAATCTGGTGGCTTGCCTTCTCACTTCCTCTCTCTCTCTCTCTTCCTCTGCCTCTCTCTGGTCAAATTAAAATAAATGAATAAAATTAAATTAAATTAATAATTAAAAAAAATCTTTTGTGATGGGTCAACATATGGTGGGGTGGTTAAGGTACTGGATGCCCACATGGCTGACCATAGTTTGAGTCCTGGACCTGGCAGCTTGCTTTCTCACTTTCCTTTTTTCTCTCTCTCTCTCTGCCTGCCTCTCTTTGGTGAATGCATGTGCACTAAAGCAAACAAAATAATAATAATAATAATGATAAATTAAATAATAATAATTTTAAAAAAAATTTTTTTGGAGAGGTTTTTGCTATAGGGCGCGTGTGCTCACCAGACAGACAGAGAGAGACAGAGAGACAGAAAGCGAGAAATCATCCCCCATTGGGACGGCCATGCTGCAATCCCTTCTCCTCCGTTCTCCTCTCAGGATCTCGGGCATGCATGCACACGTGCCCGGCGTGAGTTTTAAGCCACCGGGTCCAGGATGCAAACTGCGGTAAACTACATGGCAGTCCAGAGACATAGCCATTATGCTAACTGCTGGTCCCAAATAATAATAATTTTTAAAGATTCAAGTCCAGAACCTGGTGGCCTAGAACTCATTCCAGGTGCATGAACGTGCATGCCCAAAATCCCTAGAGGAGACTAGAGGAGAAAGGACTGTAGTGTGGTCATCACTGTAGGGGGAGATTTCTCACTTTCTGTCTATCTCTCTCTGTCTCTCCAATGAGCACATGTACCCTACAGCAAAAATCTCTCAACAACAACAAAAACCCAATTGAGGGGCCAGGTGTTGAGTTGGTGGCAGGGTGGTCATGAACCCGGACTCATCTAGAAAGGTACTGGGTTCATGTCCCAGGATCTTCCTATGCTCACCAGTCACTTCCATGCCCATGATCTGGGCTGTTTGAGGCTAAAGGTAGATCATGGCGTGAAGACTCATTTGGGGGTACTTTCTTTCTCTACCTTTCATTCTTTCTGTCGCATAAACTAAATAAGTTTTTATTATTATTATTATTCATTTATTTGTAGAGGTTGCTACCTAAGGGTGAGTGTGCTCACCAGAGAAAAAGAGAGACAGAGACAGTGAGAGGGAAAGTGACTACTCACTCCCTAGAGAGGAGGGCCACACCACAATCCTTTCTCCTCCATTCTCCTCCTGGGATGCTGGGCAAACACACGTGTCCAACTTGAGTTTCAAGCCACCGGTTCCAGGACTCGAACCACGGTTGGCTAGGAGTCCAGTAATGTAAATACTACACCTTCTGCTGGCCCAAAAACTAAATAAACTTTAAAAAAATAAAAATAGTGCTAGTTCTGCAGCCTAGCAGTTAAGTGAGCCAGATTTCACATGGCCAACAGAGCAGTTCGAATCCCAGCCCCAGGGGCTTAAAAAAACATGCTGGGGGGACCAGCAGTTAGTGTAATGGCTATGTCGCTGGACTCCCATGTAGTCTACTGCAGTTCAAGTCCTGGACCCGGTGGCTTAAAACTCATGCCGGACTCGTATGCATGCATGCCCTAGATCCTGAGAGGAGAATGGAGGAGAAGGGATTGCGGTGTGGCCATCCCCCCTGGGGAGTGATTTCTAGCTTTCTGTCTCTCTGTCTTTCTCTGTCTTTCTGGCGAGTGCACACACCCTATAGCAAAAACCTCTCCAAAAAAAACATGCTCGGCACATATGCATGCAAGCCCCAAATCCCAACAGGATGACAAAATGAAGGAGATAGGATTGCTGTATGACCAAGCCCCATGGTGGGGTGCTTTCTCCCTGTCCATCTGTCTCTCTCTGACAAGTGCAAGCTCCTTGACAATTAAAAATAAGTTAACTGGGGAGCCAGCAGATGGCATGCTGGTTAAAGGTGCTGGACTCACACATGGCCAACTGCAGTTGAAGTCCTGAATCTGGTGGCTTGTTTACTCACTTTCCCTCTCTCACTCTCTGTCTCTCTCTGATCAAACTGAAAAGTAATAATAATAAATAAATTTACATAAAATAATTCTTTAAAAAAAGTTTAGGGACCAGCAAGTGGCATGGTGGTTATAGCACTGGACACGACCATACGGTTGACCATGGTTGGAATCCTGGACCTGCTGGCTTGCTTTCTCACTTTTCTTCTCTCTCTCTCTCTGTTTCTGGTTCTGGTCAAATGAAAATAAATGAATGAATAAATAAAATTTTAAAAATAAATAAATAAAATAATTCTTAAAATAAAAAATGTTAGGGACCATCAGATGGCATGGTGGTTAAGGCACTGGACACTCCCACATGTCCGATCACAGTTCAAATCCCAGACCTGGTGGCTTGCTTTGTCACTTTCCCACTCTCTCTCTGTTTCTCTCTCTGGTCAAATTAAAATAAATTAATGAATAAATAAAAATAAATAATTCTCTTTTTTTAAATTAGTTCATAGGGACCAGCAGATGGCATAGTGATTATGTTGGTGGACTCCCACATGGCTAACCACAGTTTGAGTCCTGGACCCAGTGGCTTGAAACTCACACTGGACGTGCCTATGTGCCCAAGATCTCAGGAGAACGGAGGACAACAGAGGACAAGGGCCTGTGGTGTGGCATCTCCCCAGGGGGTGATTTCTCACTTTCCCTCTCATTGTGTCTTCTCTGTCTCCTTCTCTCCATTGATCACATGTGCCCTGGGCAAAAACCTCTAAAAAAAAAAAAAGTTAATAGAGTCCAGACACAGTAACCATAATAGCAGGATGCTGCTGTACCAGGTTGGGGCCACATAGGAGGCCTTGGTTTAGATCCCAGACCAACCTAAACAGGCTGGACACAGTAGCCCACACCTGTAATTCTAGCTTATTGGGAGACTGGGGCAGAAGACTGCAATGGTGAGAGCCTGTTAAAAAAAATCTATGTCTCAGGGCCAGCAGGTGGCGTGATGACTAAGGTGCTGGACACTCCCACATGGTCGATCACAGTTCCGAGTACCAGACCTTGTGGCTTGCTTTCTCACATTTTGTCTGTGTATGTGTGTGTCTCTCTCTGGTCAAATTAAAAGAAATGAATGAATAAATAATTTTTAAAATATATCTATTCCTCTCTCTCTAAGCTCATTCCATGCTCTCTTCAAGTGGCATGGTGGTTAAGGGTGCTGGACTTCCACATAGTTGACCACAGTTTGAGTCCCAGTCCTGGCAACTTGCTTTCTTACTTTCTCTCTCTCTCATTCTCCCTGCCCCGGTCAAATTAAAATAAATAAACAAAGTTAAATAAAATAATTCTTTTAAAAAAATAAGAACAGAGGCAGTATGTGGTCTAGATCTCACATGTCTGATTGCACAGTTTGAGGCCCAGAAGAGGGAGAGATGGAGGAGAAGGGACTGTGGTATGATCATGTCCCATGGAGGGGGTGGGATTTCTCACATTCTATCTCATTTCCTCTTTTCCTCTCTCACTCTTTTTTTTCTTCCCTCTTTCTCTCCCTCCTTCCCTTCCTCCCTTCCCCCCCCCCTCTCTCCAGTGAACACAAATACCCTCCAATAAAATTTTGAGAAACAAACAAATTTAGGACCAGCAGAAAAGAAAACAACTGCATATAACCACATAAATACTGGTATGCAACTTTTCTTCATTCAAATGACAAAAACACTAAAACGAAGTACATTTTCATCAATTTAAAAACTGTGGTATATCCACACAATTCTATATTATTCATTAATAAAAGAGAACACATAAGGGCCAACAGATGGTATAGTGGTTACATCCCTGGACTCCACATGGCTGCCCATGATTGGAGTCTTGACCTGGTGGCTTGAAACTCATGCCAGGTGCATATGCGTGCATGCCCAAGATTCTGGGAGGAAATTGAAGAAAAGGGATTGTGGCAGTAGCCATCCCCCTAGTGAGTGATTTCTCACTTTCTCTCTCACTGTCTCTGTCTCTCTGGCAAGCGCATGTGCCCTAAGGCAAAAACCTCTAAAAATAAAAAAATAATAAAAAGGAATACACTACTGTTATATGGAGGCTGGGTGAATCTTAAATGCATTCTACTAAATCCTACATTCTATATAATTCTAACAATATATCATTCTGAAAAAGACAAGGCTATAGAAAAAGAAAACAGGGGACCAGCAGTTGACGTAATGGCTATATCACTGGACTCGCATGTAGTCGAACACAGTTTGAGTCCCGGACCTGGTGGCTTAAACTCACACCAGGAGTGCGTGCATGCATCCCCAAGATCCCAAGAGGAGAATGGAGAAGGTATTGCTGCATGGCCATCTCCCCGGGGGGTGACTTCTCGCTTTCTGTCTCTATCTTTCTGGCGAGCTCACGCGCCCTATAGCAAAAACCTCTCTGAAAGGAAAAAGGAAAAAGGAAATAGATTAGTAGATATCAGAGACCAGGAGTAAGAGGCACAGAATGACTAAAAAGAGAAGTGGAAATATTTTGGGGTGATGAAATTATTTTCTATCTTGACTATAGTGGTTGTTACACAATGTGTTTACCAAGACACATGTAATTACACAACAAAAATGGGTGAACTTTTCTGTATATAAATTGTACTTCCATAAAGCTGACTTTAAAAGAAAAAACTATACAAGCTTTTAAAAAACACACCACTTGGGACCAGCAGATGGTATAATGGTTACGTCACTGGACTCTCATGTAGTCGACAACGGTTCAAGTCCCAGACCCAGGGGCTTAAAACTCAAGTCGGGTGCATGTGCATGAGTCCTCAAAATCCTAAAGATTGTGGCGTGACCACTCCCCCAGGAGGTGATTTCTTGCTTTCTGTCTCTCTGGCAGGCACATGCGCCTATAGCAAAAATCTCTCTTAACGACAACAGAAAAAAAAACACTTAATCAAGATTCCTTTGTAGTGTTTCCTAAACTTACCTCTAATTTACTTTCTCCTTTCAATAGATTTTGTGTAGTAAATTGTAAGACACAAAGATAAAGGGCACAGATCATAAGTATGTCCAACTAAATGAATCACCGCAAAGTGAATACACCCATTAGGGACTACCGAAATCAAGAAAAAGAGCATTATAAGCAACCCTCAGACCTCTCTGCTAAATTCCCAAAATAACTACATGGCCTTCCTTCTCAGAGATAAACAACTAGTCTTTTCTCTCTCTCTCTCTCTCTCTCTCTCTCTTTTTCTCTCTTCTCTCTCTCTCTCATTCTGCTAGAGGGCCTGTGGCTTGCCACAGAGAAATGGGGAGGAGAAAGCATTCTCTATTAGGGACTGGTCATGCCACAATCCCTTCTCCAACTCTTCCTCTTGTTGGGATTTTGGGCACACGCATGCGCACATACACACGTGCCCAGTATGTTTCTTAAGTCACCAGGTTTGAGGCCCAAATTGTGCAATCACATATAATCAGGCTGCCATTTTTTTTTCTTTATAAGGAATTATTTTATTTAATCTTATTTACTTACTTTCTAAAAATTTGACCAGAGAGACAGAGAGAGAACAAGCCGCCATGTCCAAGACTTGAACTGTGGTCAGCCATGTGGGAGTCCAGTGCCCCTAAACACCACATAACCTGCTGGCCCCACAATCAGGTTGCCTTAACCACCAGGCCACAGAGTAGCAAGTCCTTCTCTTTTTTTTTCTTAAGAGAGATTTTGGCTATAGGATGCATGTGCTCACTGGAGAAAAAGAGACAGAAAGGAAGAAACACACCCCCAGGGTGGTCAAGCCACAATCCCTTCTCCATTCTCCTCTCAGGACTTTGGGCATGCACACAAACACATCCAGCATGAGTTTTAAGTCACTGGGTCCAGGACTTGAACTGCAGTCCAATATGTGGGAATCTAGTGACATAACCATTATACCTTCTGCTGGTCCTGTAGTAAGTCCCCTTTTTTTAAAAAATTATTTTATTGGGGAACCAGCAGGTGGCATGGAGATTAAGGCACTGGACACTCCCACATGGCCAACCATGGTTTCAGCCCCTAACTTGGTGACTTGCCTTCTCACTTTCCCTCTCTCTTTCTCTGTGACTCTCTCTGGTCAAATTAAAATAAATAAATGAAGGGACAAGCAGTTGGCATAATGGCTATGTCATTGGACTCCCATGTAGTCAACCGTGGCTCAAGTCCTGGACTCGGTGGCTTAAACTCATGCTGAGTGCGTGTGCGTGCGTGCCCAAGATCCTAAGAGGAGAATGGAAGAGAAGGGATTGCAGCATGGCCATCCCCCCTGGGGGGTGATTTCTCGCTTTCTTTCTGTCTCTCTTTATCTTTCTGGCAAGCACAAGCACCCTATAACAAAAATCTCTCCAAAAATAAAAAAAAAATCATTTATGAGGGACCTGCAGGGGGTAGTTAAAGGCACTGGATTCCCACATGGCTGACCGCATTTCAAGTTCTGGGCCTAGCAGCTTGCTTTCTCTCTTTCCTTTTTTTTTCTCTCTCTCTCTCTGTCTCTCTCTGATCAAATTAAAACATAATAACAAATGGAATTAAAGAAATAATTCTCTTTTTTTTTTAATTTCATTTATGATTATACCATATATTACTTACACCTTCTAGCACTATAATCATTTGGGCTGCTTCTGGTTTCTGGCTATTATGAATATGATAGATATGAACAGAGAGATACATGCTGCTATATACCTAGGAGTGGAACTGCTAGATCATATAACATACAAATGTTCAGCTTTATTGATAACTGCCCAACCAGTTCTCCAAAATTATTTCACCAATTTACACTACCACCAGCAGTATATGAAAATTCCAGTTGCTGGGCTTACCTACAAAACTCTACTTCAATGACTAACCAACCTCATGAAATGTAAAATGTCAAAAACATCAGATCTCCCCCCATCAATCACCACAAAAAAAGCTCCAACTACACCTTCTCCACTTCAGTTACTAACAACCTTTCAGTTGCTCAGACCAAAATTAGTCACCCTTAACTTCTCTTTCCCACATTTCCAATTTGTCAGAACATCCCGTTGATTCTATCCATATCCAGAGTCTGACAACTTATCACATCCAAAGCTACTATCATCATCTAAAATATAACCATCTCTCACATAGATTATTGCAACACCAATAACACTGGTCTCCTGGCTTCCATATTTACACTCCTCCAGTTACTGTCATCTCAACAGGGCACCTATGTCACTTTTCTATTCAAAATCTGGAATGGTGGCTGGCTCCACGGCATAGCACTGTTCAAAAAAGCTATCATAGATCCCACATGGGACTGTGGTTCCAACCCCTGGCCAAGTCAGCCTGAAACATGCTGGGCACACCCATGAATGCCCAAGTTTCAACAGGCTGGAGGACTGGAGGAAACACAATTCTGGAGTTACCAGACACTGCCGAAGGGTGCTCTTTTCTCTCTCTCTCACAGTCTCACACGCACATACTCATCATAAATAATGGGGGTGCAATGGGCCCAGCCTTGCTGACGCAAGTCATAATATGCTAAACTGTAGCACCATACACCACATGGCTGACCACAAGTTTGGATGCCAAGTTAACCAGAAAACATGCCAGGTGCCCACATGCTCAACATCCTGATGACTAGAAGGCTGGGGATGGGATCATGGCATGACAAGACACTGTCAAGATTGCCTGCCTGTTTCCTTCCCTTTCTTACTCTCTTTCTTTCATACATATGTTATCTGCTCTCTCTCTCTCTCTCTCTCTCTCTCTTTTTTTCCTGCTCTCTCTTATGAGTAAAAATAAATTTAGGTCCTGCACATGGCAGGCCCATGTGGTGATCCCATAAGGCCGACAGCACTGTTTGAGTACTGAACCCAGTGGCTTAGAAAACATGCTGTACATTTGTGTGTTCGTGCCCAAAATTCCAAAAGGAGAGAGAACTGGAGAAGGGACTGTAGCATGACCATGCCTCATGGGGGGTGGTTTCTCACTTTCTCTCTCTCTTTCTCTCTCCAGGGAAGGCACATACCCTCTGGCAAATTTTTTAAAAAATAAACAAATGAAAGCAAACCTGCAATGGCTCCCACTTCCGTCCAATTAAAAGTTAGAATCGGGACCAGCAGTTAGCATAATGGCTATGTCACTGGACTCCCACGTAGTCGACCGCGGTTCACATCCCGGACCCGGTGCTTAAAACTCACGCCGAGCGCGTGTGCGTGCGTGCCCAAGATCCCGAGAGGAGAATGGAGGAGAAGGGACTGTGGCGTGACCACCCCCCCTGGGGGGTGATTTCTTGCTTTCTGTCTCTATGTCTCTCTCTGTCTGTCTGGCGAGCGCACGTGCCCTATAGTGAAAGTTAGACTCTTGGGGGTTGGCAAGAGGCATTGTGGATAAAGGTGCTGGATTTCCACATGGCCGACTGTGGTTCAAGTTCAGGACCTGGCGACTTATTTTCTCACTTTCCCTTTCTCTCATTCTCTCTCTCTCTGATCAAATAAAAAAAAAAATTACAAATGGAATTAAATAAATATTCTTTTTTTTAAAAAAAAGTCAGATTCTTGGGAACCAGCAGTTAGCGTAATGGCTATGTCACTGGACTCCCACGTAGTCGACCGCGGTTCACATCCCGGACCCGGTGCTTAAAACTCACGCCGAGCGCGTGTGCGTGCGTGCCCAAGATCCCGAGAGGAGAATGGAGGAGAAGGGA
>NW_006159730.1:2286933-2288873 GCF_000334495.1 Tupaia belangeri chinensis | reverse complement strand
TGGCCACACGGCAACCCCTTCTCCTCCATTCTCCTCTTGGGATCTTGGGCACACACTCATGCACACGTGCCCGGTGTGAGTTTAAGCCACCAGGTCAGGGATTCAAACCATGGTCAACTACATGGGAGTAGCCATTATGCCAACTGCTGGTCCCTATACTAGAGAGATTTTTGCTATAGGGTGTGTGTGCTCTCGATATAGGCAGAGACAGAGACAGTAAGTGAGAAATCACCCCCTGGGGGATGGACATGCCTCAATCCCTTCTCCTTCATTCTCCTCTCGGGATTTTGGGAACGCATGCACACAAACCCAGTATGAGTTTAATTCTTTTTTTTTTTTAAAGATTTATTCATTTATTTATTTCAATTTGACCAGAGAAGGGAAGAGAGAGAGAAAAAAAGAGAAAGAGAAAAGTGAGAAAGCAGGCCACCAGGTCCAGGACTCAAACTGCAGTCACCCATGTGGGAATCCGGCACCTTTAATCACTATACCACTTCCTGGCCCCCCATGTGAGTTTTAAGCTACTGAGTCCAGGACTTGTACCACGGTTGGCTACGTGGGAGTCCAGCAACATAACCATTATGCCATCTGCTGGTCCCATAATTAAATTCTTAATACTGCTTCAGTCTGCAAACATCTTTCTACAAACCTTCATAATGAGGAATTTTTTTCCATTCCCAGCCTTAATAGTGATGACAACCAGAGAAGCAATTAAGGAAGGGTAGAGATTGAATCAACTCTTTATGGAAAGGCAAAAGAAATTCCTAAGGGACAATATGAATCTTTTGCCTCCATAGTCATACCAATAGCAGAGCTTAACAAGTAGTTGTGCCATCGTTTATTAGAGTCATTAGAACCATTTCTGGTTGTAGACAGTTTACACAATTCCCCAGTCATCTTTTAAAAGACCGGGAAAGGGGCCAGCAGATGGTGCAGTGGTTAGGGGCGCTGGACTCCCACATGGCCGACGGTGATTCAGGTCCCAGACCTGGCAGCTTGCTTTCTAACTTTCCCTCACTCTCTCTCTGGTTGAGTGCATGTGCCCAATAGCAAATTAGAAATAATAATAATAAATACAACTAAATGATAAATTTTAATAGAACAGGAATCATTTCAATAAGAAAAAGTGATGCTAGAGTGAAGGCTACTGTAGGTCAATTGGTTCCTAAACTTCTTATCACCAAGGAGCAATTTTATTACTTATCCCTTCTCATGTCTCACATTGTTGTTTAAAAGATTTGGGGCAAGCTGTGGTGGTACAGGTGGTAGCATACTGATCTGCAGTGCTGGAAGCCACATGGTTGACCACAGGTTCAGATCCTGAGTTGGCCTGAAACCTGCCAGGTACATGTGTCCCAGACCTGGTGTCTTTCTTTCTCTCTCTCTCTCTCTCTCTCTCTAGCCAAATTAAAATAAAGCTAAATAAAATAATAATAAATAACAACAACAAAAAAGACCAGGGCTAGAAGGTGATATGGCGTTTGAGGCATTGAACTCTCACACGGCCGACCATGGTACAAGTCCCAGACTTAGCAGCTTACATTCTTTCTTCCTCTTTCTCCCTCTCTCTCGTGAGCACACATGCCCTATAGACAAAAATTTTAAAACATTAATGATGAATAAATTATAAAAAATAATTAGTTAATATTATTATTCAATTTGACCAGAGAGAGAGAAAGACAGGGAGAGTGAGAAAGCAAGCCTCCAGGTCCAGGACTGGAACCATGGTTGGCCATGTAGGAATCCAGCACCCTAACCATTACACCACCTGCCAGGCCCAAATAAATATTTTTTTTTAAGAATTATTTTAGGGGCCAGCAGGTGGTATGATGGTTAAGGTGCTGGAAACATGTCAGAAACATGGCCCACCACAATTCAAGTCCTTGGACCTGGCAGCTTGCTTACTCTCTCTCTCTCTCTCTCTCTCTCTCTGTCTTTCT
>NW_006159730.1:2286034-2286747 GCF_000334495.1 Tupaia belangeri chinensis | reverse complement strand
CACACACACACACACACACACACACGCCTGGCATGAGTTTAAGCCACTGGGTCTGGGACTCGAACAGTGGTCAACTACATGGGAGTCCAGCGACATAGCCATTGTGCTAACTGCTGGTCCCAATTTATATGTATTTTTTAAAAAACATTATTGTATTTAACTTTATTTATTTATTTTATTTTATTTTACCAGAGAGGGACAGAGTTGGAGAGGGGGAGTGAGAAAGCAAGCCACCAGGTCCAGGACTCAAACCCCAGTTGGCCATTATGGGAGTCAGTGCCCTTAACCACCATGCCATCTGCCAGCCCCACCAAATAAATAATTCTAAAAAAAAAAAAGAAAAGAAAAGAAAAAAGAAAGAAAATACGTTGACCTCTTGGCCAGCAGATGGCTGATGGTTAAAGCACTGGATTCCACATGGCTGACTCAGCAGTTGGAGTCCCAGACACAGCAGCTTGAGAAACACGCCAGATGGGTGTTTGGGCATACGTGCCCAAAATCCCAAGAGAAGAATGGAGAAGGGATTGTAGTGTAGCCATTTATACCGGACGGGGAAGTTGGGGGGAGGGGGTACGCGGAGGAGAGATTTCTCACTTTCTCTCACTCTGTGTCCCTGTGTCTCTCCCGTAAGCACACATACCCTTGGCAAAAAAAAAAAAAAAAAACTTAAAAAAGAAAAAAAAAATGTTAACCTCTAAAATTTTTTTTCCCAT
>NW_006159730.1:2285644-2286022 GCF_000334495.1 Tupaia belangeri chinensis | reverse complement strand
TGGGGATTGAGTTCTCACTTTCTCTCACTCTGTGTCCCTGTGTCTCTCCCGTAAGCACACATACCCTTGGCAAAAAAAAAAAAAAAAAATCTTAAAAAAGAAAAAAAAAAGGTTGACCTCTAATATTTGTTTTCCTATTGTATAAATAAGTAGACAGCAAAATCCAATTCTATACTCCGTCACTAACAGTCTTTAGATGTGCCCAGCATGTTTCACTAGAACGCTGGGATCTTGCTAAGGGATTCCCCTCTGTGCTAACCAGCTTCGGAGAACGAAAGCCTAGTTCAGCCCTTCCACCACCCCAGTCTCTTCCCAGGAACCCAAGGCCCCACTCCCCCAACCTGGCTGTCACTAGACAGGTGATAATTTCAAAGAGGT
>NW_006159730.1:2272157-2285346 GCF_000334495.1 Tupaia belangeri chinensis | reverse complement strand
GGGCGGTGACAGGCGACCGGCCGCCGCGCGGGCGGGCACAGTAACTCCCGAGGCCCGGCGCAGACTGATGGCGTGTGCTAGGGGGCGGGGCCTAGGTCCCTGCCCTGGAGTCGGGGCGGGGCCAGCGCCCAAGGGGGTGTGGCCCTGGCGGTGCCGCCCCCGCTGGCCTCCCTCCCGGCCCTACTGCCCGCTAGCTTTTCCTGCCCCTTGCGGTTCTCGCAGCAGCGAAGAACTGGCAACGAGAAAGTGCTCTGCAAACCCACAGTCGTATAAAGACCTGTCTTGACCGCTGAGCTGTAACCTCGCCGCCCCTCATCGTCTTCGGACCTATCCGAGATGCACCTTTCCAGAACCACCCTTGGCTCCTCACTCTCAGAGCTCCTCACCAACCGCAGTTTCTGCCCTACTGAGCCTCGCATTGTGCGTCCATTCCACCCCACCACGTACTTCCAAAACAACCTGCTAAAAGCAGATTTTGTCTTTCTTTGGGGTCCTAGAAATTACACAAGTATTTCTGCGTTATCGGGTGTTGCTGAATTATGTCTTCTGCTTAGTTCCCGCGGACATTTACTCTCCGCCGGCCCCCAGTCTATGCCTTAAACTCAGGAACATCCCAGTTTCTTGGGCCCCGTTGTAGTGCGAGCTGATTTTTCTCTTCTTTTTCTTTTTCCCAGAAGGTACATGTGCTCTCCAGAGAGAAGTAGAGGAGAAAGCATCCGCTATAAGGAGTGGTTACCCTTAATGCCTTCTCTTCTCTCTCTCTCACCTTTCAGAATTTGGGGCAGGCACTCCTGGAGTGTTTCTCAAGCCATTTCGTCCAGGACTCAGGCTGTTGGCCTTGTGAGAACCCGCTGCCCCAACCGCCAGGCCACAGAACCAGCCATGGGACACAGGAGCTTACAAAAAAAGAGACAGACAGAGATAGGCAAAGTGAGAAAGAACCTCACTATGGGGTAAGTAGTGCAAACCTTCCTCCGTTCTCCTGTCAGGACTCTGAGCATGCATGTACACTCCCAGTATGTTTTTCAAGCCACAAGGTCCCGGACTTGAACCTCACAGTCAGCCATGCAGAATCCAGCTACCTTAACAACTATGCCACACCACCTGCAGACTCAGCAAGATTTTTTTTAAAGAATTATTTAACTTTGGGCCAGCAGGTGGCATGGTGGTTAAAGACGTTGGACTCCCACGTGGCTGACCCTGGTTCCAGTCTCAGACCCGGCAGTGTGCTTTCTCACTTTCAATGTCCCTCTCTCTTTCTCTGTCCTTCTCTGGTCAAATTAAATAAATAGTAATAATAATAAAATTAAATATTTTTTAAAAAAGAAAAAAACAATTATTTAACTTTATTTTAACTTGACCAGAGAGAGACAGAGAGAGAGAGAGAAAGTGAGAAAGCAAGCCCCCAGGTCTAGGACTTGAACCACAGTTGGCCATATGGGAGTCTAGCACCTTTAACCACCACACCACCTGCCGGACCCAAGAATTTTTTTTTTTTAAGAATTATTTTATTAGTTGGGGCCGGTAGGTGGTGTGGTTAAAGGCTCTACATTCCCACATTGCTGACTGTGGTTCAAGTCCCAAATGTGGTGGCTTGCTTTCCCACCTTCCCTTTCTCTCTCTCTCTCTCTCTGTCTCTGTCTGGTCAAATTTTAAAAATAACAATAATAAATGGAAATAAATAATTTTTTTAAAAAATCATTCTTTTTTTGAGACCAGCAGATAGCATAATGGTTACATCACTAGACTTCCATGAAATAGACTGAGGTTCAAGTCCTGGACCTTCGTGACTGATGTTATTCTAAACTTTTTTTTTCCTGACAGAGAACCTGTGCACGGTGCCACAGAGAAACAGAAAGAGGTAGAGGAGAAAACACTCCCCTCTGCTGTGGGAAATGATCATGCCAAAATTCCTTTTCCTCCATCTCTACCTCTTTTTGGGATTTTGGTCGTGCTCCCACACATGCCCAGCATGTGTCTGAAGCCACTGAGACTCACATCGTAGTTGGCTATGTGGAATCTGGCCGCTGGAACCACCAGGAAATAGAGACAGTTCTGAACTTTCCTCTCCTTTAGAGATTATCTGCTATAGAGCCTGGGGGTGTTATGATGGTTGGGGGCATGAGACTCCTACACAGCTGACTGGTTTGAGTCCCAAACCTGGTGGCTTGCTTTATCACTCTCTCTCTCGGTTTCTGTCCCTCTCTGGTCAAATTTAAATAAATAAATGAATAAACAAATTTAGATAAAATATCTTTAAAATAATTATTTAATTTCATTTATTTATTCATTCATTTATTTTAATTTGACCAGAGAGAAGCACAGAGAGAGAAAGACAGCGAGACAGCAAGCCACCAGGTCCGGGACACGAAACGTGGTCAGCCATGTGGGAATGTCCAGTGCCTTAACCACCATATCATCTGCTGGTCCCTGATAAAATAATTTTTAAAAAATTATCTACCATTGGGGCTGGCAGGTGGCATGGTGGTTAAGTGCACTGGACTCTCACATTTCCAACTATGGTTCAAGTCCCAGACCTGGAGGCTTGCTTTCTCACTTTCTCTCTCACTCTGTCTTTCTCTGGGCAAATGTAAATAAATAAAGTTAGATAAAATAATTCCTTTGAAAAATTATCTACCATAACTTTTCTCAATAATTATTCTAGTCCTTCCTATTACTGACACTGATTTCTTTGTCTTTCTCTTTTTCTCTCTTTCTTTTTCTTTACTTTAGCTAGAACTTGCATGCATAAGAGAGAGAGAGAGAGAGAGAGGAGCATCCTCCACAGGATCTGGCCACACCACAATCCCTTTCTTCCAATCCTCCATCCAAATGGATCTTGGGTACTTACATGTATCCCATATGTTTCCATCTGATCGAGCCTAGAACTCCTTCTACGTTTGCCATGTGGGACCTCTCTGCTTTTTTTTTTTTTTTTTTTTTTTTAGAGAAATATTTACTATAGTATACATACACTCCCCAGCGAAACAGAGAGAGACAGAAAGCAAGAAATCACCTCTCGGGAACCAGCAGTTAGCGTAATGGCTATGTCGCTGGACTCCCACGTAGTCGACCGCGGTTCACGTCCCAGACCCAGTGGCTTAAAACTCCAGCCGGGCACATGTGCGTGCGTGCCCAAGATCCCAAGAGGAGAATGGAGGAGAAGGGATTGCGGCATGACCATCCCCCGTGGGGGGTGATTTCTCGCTTTCTGTCTCTAATGTCTCTCTCTGTCTGTCTGGTGAGCGCACGCGCCCTATAGCGAAAAAAAATCTCTCCAAAAAAAAAAAAAAGAAAAGAAATCACCTCCCAAGAAGGATGGCCATGCCACAATTCCTTCTCCTCCAATCTCCTCTCAGGATTTTGACCACGAATGCACACATACCCAGCATGAATTTTAAGTTTAAGTCTGGAACTTGCACCATGGTTGACTACATGGGAGTCCAGCAGTGTAACGATTACATCATCTGCTGATTCCTCTTCTCTCTCTTTTTTTAAAGAATTATTTAATTTAATTTAATTTATTGGCATTATATATTCTTCTAATTTGACCAGAGAGAAAGAGGGAAAGTGAGAAAGCAAGCCACCAGGTCTGGGACTTGAACCATGGTTGGCCATGTTTAAGTCCAGTGCATAACCACCATGCCACTTGCTAGCCCAAGGATCTTCTCCTTTTGAACAGCACACTACCATGCTGCTGGTCACTTTTTTTTTTCCTTTCGGAAGAGAGAAATACCCTTGACAGACTCTCACCATACTTCAAACTCTCCCCAACATCCTAGTCAGCCAGGATCATAGGCACATGTAAGTGTTCAGGTCAACCCAAAATCTCAACTGGGGCCTCCCACATGGCTCTAGTATTGCATATCAGTGCTCTACTGTCTAGCCAAATTGCCTAGGCTTCCTCTTCCTCCATTTCTCTCTCTCTCTTTTTAGTTTTTGCTATAGGGAACATGCATTCATTGGAGAGAGACAGAGAGAGAGAGAGAAAGTGAAATAGCATCGGGACTAGCAGTTAGCGTAATGGCTATGTCACTGGATTCCCATGTAGTCAACCGCAGTTCAAGTCCTGGACCCAGTGGCTTAAAACTCACGCCCGGCACGTGTGCATGCGTACCCAAGATTCCAAGAGGAGAATGGAGGAGAAGGGATTGAGGCGTGGCCATCCCCCCTGGGGGGTGATTTCTCGCTTTCTGTCTCTCTGTCTGTCTGGCAAGTGCACACGCCCTATAGCACAAACCTCACCCCCCCCCTCCAAAAAAAAGAAAGTGAAATAGCACCCATTGGGAGGACGGCCATGACACAATCCCTTTTCCCCAATTCTATCAGGATTTTGGGCATGCATGTACATATGCCCAGTGCGTTTTTTAGGCTGCCAGGTCCAGGATTCAAACCACAAAGTCAGCTATTTGATATCCTACTACCTTAACCATCACACCACCAGCTGACCCTTTTATAGTATTTATTTATTTATTTATTTATTTTTGCTAGAGGGCATATGCGTTTGTCAGAGAGACAGGGACAGAGAGAGCAAGGAGGAAGCATCACTCTGTGGGAAATGGTCACACCACAATCCTTTCTTCTCTATCTTTACCACCTTTTGGGATGTGGAGCACACATGTATACATGCCTGACATGTTTCTCAAGCCACTGTGCCTGGGGCTCTACACAGCATGGGGTCCAGCTGTGTTAACCACTAGGCAACAGAGCCAGCCCCTCTTTCTTTTTCTGTGCATGTGCCTCTGCAAAGTATTTCTAGTCACATTTAGTCTCTAGGTGATGAGTCATTAATGATGTATCCAGATTTCAATTTCTTTTTTCCTCATGTTTTTAATTTCCAATTCCTATCAGAAAATGTAGACTTATTTAGTAATACTCTTTAATTTGCTGTGAGAGAGACAGAGAGATGGAGAGAGAAGGAAAGTGACAACAAACCTCCTATGAGGGACGTCCACCTCACAATTCCTTCTCTACCACACTCTTCTTGTGATTTTCAGCACATACTCATAAGCACCGAGTATGTTTTTCTTTTTTTGAAGATTCTTTACCATGGAGCATATGCACTCACTAGAGAGAGAAAAAGAGAGGGAAAGTGAAAAATCACCCCCTAGAGCGATAGCCACATCACAGTTCTTCTCCATTCCTCTCCAGGGCTTTTGGGCACACTCACACAACTGCCCAGTATGATTTTCAAGCTGCCAGGTCCAGGGCCTAAATCATGGTCACCCATGGAGAAATCTAGTACCTTTAATCATGATGCCACCTGCAGGCCTATCTAGTGTATTTTACTTTATTTTATTTTATTTTATTTTATTTTAATTTTACTTATTTAGTTAGTTTTAATTTGACCAGAGAAGGACAGAGAGAAAGAAAGAGAGAGAGAGATTGACAGGGAAAGTGAGAAAGCAAGCTGCCAAGTCCGGGACTCATACTGCGGTCAGCCATGTGGAAGTCCAGCACCCTTAACCACAACACCACCTATTGGCCCCCCAGTGTATTTTTTCTTTCTTTCTTTTTTCTCTCTCTCTCTTTCTTTCTTTTTTTTTTTTTAGAGGTTTTTGCTATAAGGTGCCTGCACTCACCGGAAAGGCAGAGAGGGAGAGAGACAAGCGAGAAATCACACCGCCAGAGGGGATGGCCAAACCGCAATCTCTTCTCCTCCAATCTCCTCTCAGGATCTTGGACACTCATGCACATGTGTCTCGGCATGAGTTTAAGCCACCAGGTCCTGGACTCGAACCATGGTCGACTACCTGGGAATCCAGCGACATAGCCATTATGCCAACTGCTGGTCCCCCCAGTATATTTTTTAAGTTGATGGTTCCAGACTCTAACCAGGAAGTTGGCCATATGGGAAACTATCCTCCATAACCACCATACCACGTGCTAACCCAGTGATACTACTTGTATTTTGTATGCCTATTCTAAAGAATCAAAGGATCCCTAAATGCGCCAGCAGCTGGCACGGTGGTTAAGGGCACTGGACACCCACATGGTGGACTGTGTTTCAAGTCCTGGACCTGACAGCTTGCTTTCTCACGCTCCCTCTTCTCACTTCTCATTCTAGCCCTCCCTGGTCAAATTAAAATAAACAAACAAACAAACAAACAAATAAATAAATAAATAAATAAAGTTAAATAAAACAATTCTTTAAATAAAGAAAAAGATCCTGAGAATGGTTGCACAACATTGAGAATGTAATTAATGTTACTGAATAGTACACTTAAAAATCGGGACCAGCAGTGAGCATAATGGCTATGTTGCTGAACTCCCATGTAGTCGACCATGGTTCTAGTCCTGGACCCGGTGACTTAAACTCATGCCAGGTGCGTGTGCATGCATGCTCAAAATCCTGAGAGGAGAATGGAGGAGAAGGGAATGTGGCGTGGCCATCTCCCATGGGGAGATTCTTTCTTGCTTTCTGTCTCTCTGTCTCTCTCTGTCTTTCCAGTGAGCGCACACGCCCTATGGCAAAAATCTCTAAAAAGAAAAATGGATAAAATGGGGACCAGCAGTTGCTGTAATGGCTATGTCGCTGGACTGCCATATAGTCAACTGTGGTTCAAGTCTCGGACCCAGTGACTTAAACTCATGCCAGGCACGTGTGCGTGCGTGCCCAAGATCCCAAGTGGAGGATGGAGGAGAAGGGATTGCAGTGTGGCCATCCCCCCAGGGGGTGAGTTCTTGTTTTCTGTCTCTCTGTCTTTCTGGCGAGTACACATGCCCTATAGCAAAAACCTCTCAAAAAAAACAAACAAACAAAAAAAACAGATAAAATGGAGGGCCAACAGGTGGCGTGGTGGTTAAGGGTAAACTCCCACATGGGTGACTACAGATCCAGTCCTGGACCTAGCAGTTTGCTTTCTCACTTTCTTTCATTCTCTTGCTCACTCTGTCCCTCTCTGGTCAAATTAAAATAAATGAATAAAGTTAAATAAAATAATTCTTTAAAAATAAAAGTATAAAATGAGGGGCCAACAGGTGGCATGGTGGTTAAGGGTGCTGGACTCCCATATGATTGACCATGGTTTGAGTCCCAGACTTAGCGGCTTGCTTTCTCACTTTCCTTCTCTCTCTCTCTCACTCTGTTCCTCTCTGGTCAAATTAAAAATAAATAAAATAATTCTTTTGAAAAATGGAAAAAACAAGAGCCAGATGGTGGTGCAGTGCTAAAACACCACGCAATGTGAAGCTGACCTACGTGGGAAAGTTTCAGTTTTCCATCCAGTAATCTTGAGTACATCGGCCACATGGATGCCCCAGATGTGAGGCTGGCCAAAGCTAGGGACGGATTGTGGCGTCAAGAGAGTGCCGGTGCTCAGGACTGAGAACAGTCCAGGACCCAGGTTGCTTTCAGGAACACCTCTGTGGATACTCAGGGTTTATTAGCAGCAAAATGGCTCAACTGAATACCCGTGTGAATGTCAAGAAAAAGATCTCTTCAGTTAGACCAGATGTCCCCATTAAAAGCAATAATCTCCGCCCAACAGCCGCCGCGGCGCCGCCATCATGGACACAAATCGTGTGCAGCCCATCAAGCTGGCCAGGGTCACCAAAGTGCTGGGCAGGATTGGCTCTCAGGGACAGTGCACGCTGTTGCAAGTGGAATTTATGGACGACACCAGCCACTCCATTATCCGTAATGTGAAAGGCCCCGTGCGCGAGGGCGACGTGCTCATTCTCTTAGAGTTGGAAAGAGAAGCTCGGAGGCTGCGCTCAATTTTGTACCGGGTCCTGTATGTCTGGGATGACAGCTTGGGCCAAGGAGATGATCTACAAAGTTGAGTAAAGAGTTTATATTGTAAAGAAAAAAAAAAGCAATAACAGGGACGAGCAGTTGGCATAATGGCTATGTCGCTGGACTCTCATGTAGTCGACCACGGTTCAAGTCCCGGACACGGTGGCTTAAACACATCTGGCACGTAGGCGTGAGTGCTCAAGATCTCGAGAGGAGAATGGAGAAGGGATTAAGGCATGGCCGCCCCCCTGGGGGAGATTTCTCACTTTCTTTCTTTTTTTTTTTTTTGAGAGGTTTTTGCTATAGGGTGCGTGCACTTGCCAGATGGACAGAGAGAGACAGAGAGACAGAAAGCGAGAAATCACCCCCCAGGGAGGATGGCCATGCTGCAATCCCTTCTCCTCTATTCTCCTCTTGGGATCTTGGGCACGCATGCACATGCACCCAGCGTGAAGGTTCGGGACTAGAACCGTGGTCAACTACATGGGAATCCAGCAACATAGCCATTACGCTAACTGCTGGTCCCTCACTTTCTGTCTCTCTGTTTCTCTCTGTCTTTCTGGCAAGCACGGGCACCCTATAGCAAAAAAAAAATAATAAAACTCTCCCAAAAAAAGCAATAATGAAATAGTCCTGGTGCTACAACAGTTTGATTTTCTTTTTTTTTTTTTTGAAGAGGTTTTTGCTGTAGGGCATGTGCGCTCGCCAGACAGACAGAGAGACAGAGAGACAAAAAGTAAGAAATCACCCCCCAGGGGGGATGGCCATGCCGCAATCCCTTCTCCTCCATTCTCCTCTCGGGATCTTAGGCATGCATGCACACACGCCCGGCATGAGATCAAGCCACTGGGTCCAGAATACGAACCACGGTCAACTACATGGGAGTCCAGCGACATAGCCATTACGCTAACTGCTGGTCCCAACAGTTTGATTTTAATGTGCAAGCCTTCATGGATGGCAGTGCAATTCACGTTCTAAGACAATGGAATATGACAGGAAAAAAAGAAGAACAATAAAAGGAGAAGCAAGTCCAAGCAGCATCAAGGTAAGGAAGATGCTAAAGACAAGGCGGAGAGGCCTGACACAGGGCCCCTGCTGCCACAACCACCACAGATACAAAAGGGCCATGTAAATGGCTGTGAGAAAGGCTTCTCCACCAACTCTGCCCATGAAAAACCAGCCCTTATCCCCGTGAGAAGATCTCCACACTTGAGGAACCTTCACATGCACTTCGTGGGATCACAGAATGCAATAGACTACTGCAATAGAAACTATCCTTAGATGGGAATTGCAAAACTCTTGGTAGAACTACAAAGGGGTCAGATGGCCTACAGTGGTCAGCTAAGCAGCTTTGTAAACCCAAGCAAGTCTAAGGCACAAACATCTTTCTTTAAGTCCAATGCCCCTGCAGCTCCTCTTGAAATAAAGCCAGATGAGTTGGCAAAGGAAAGAGGCCCAAAATGAGAAATCAGTGAAGGATTTGCAATGCTGCACTGTTTCCATAACTAGGTATCATGGCATAAGCAAGGAAGAAGTGGATAATTCGGTGAAGATCAGAGCTGCCTTTGCTGAATTAGGTAACTGCATTGTTGATTAAATTTCATTAATGGCAGAAATGGATAAAGATAAGAAAGAAGCCATGGAAATCCTGACTGCTTGTCAGAAGAAAGCAGAACTGAAGAGACTTACTGATCTAGCCAGTCAGATGACAGAGTGCAGCTGGCTGAACTCAGGGCAGAAATCAAGCACTTGGTCAGCGAGCGTAAATATGATGAAGACTTTGGGGAAGCTCCCAATTCTCTTGTGACATCAAACAGCTGAAGGCCCAAATCCTGCTCTGCAGAGAAATGACACACCAAAGAACAACTATTCCTCAAGAACACCCTGCAGCTCCCTGCTGCCTCTGCTGAATGCTCACACGGGGACAACAGAGTAACTTCACCCAAAAACCATCCAACCACAACAAGCTCCATGAGAGTAAAGGAGCAAACCCAAAAATGATGAGCAGTCCTCCAAATAACACAGACCCTATTCACTAGGCCATGCCAGTGAACAAGCAGAATGGACCTTCTAGCCAAAGACCAAGATTTAATCCACAGTTTCATAACAACAGGATAAATGGGCCTGCCAAGTCATGGGCACCAGTAATGAAGCTGATTCCATGGGGAAGGGCAACAACCTACAGGAATACAGAAGATAGCCACACAATGGTTTCTGTCCCCAAAACAAAGGTAAAGCCAAAAATCAGGAGGCCCCCTTGAGGACAAAGACCCTCGAGGCCCTGACCCATTCTGAAAAGCCCCGCGAAGGCAGCACAGGGCAGACAACCCGGATCCCAGGCCTTTCCGGGGTAACATCGGTAGGGTGTCACAGTGCAATCTCGGCCCCACAAGAATAGAGGTCTCCACAGATGCCACTGTTTTCTCAGTTCCAGCCATGACATTGGTGGCCTGAGAGAAGAGAGCAGTCTTCACTCAGTTTTGGTTCCCTCCCCGAGGTGCTGACCCAACTTGCTGCTGAAGAGAGTCTGTCAGGATATACAAATCCTGTGTGGTTGTGTCATCCTCTCTCTCTCTCTCTCTCTTTTTTTTTTTTTTGCTTCAGGGCACGTGTGCTTGCCAGGAAAAAAAAAAAGAGAGAGACAGACAGAAAGCGAGAAATCACCCCCCCAGGGGGGATGGCCATGCCGCAATCCCTTCTCCTCCATTCTCCTCTTGGGATCTTGGGCACGCACGCACACACGCCCGGCGTGAGTTTAAGCCATCTGGTCTGGGACTCAACCACAGTCGACTACATGGAAGTTCAGTGACATAGCCATTACGCCAACTGCTGGTCCCTGTCATCTTTTCTTAATCATTTTTACTGATTCTAATCATCAGATCTAGCTTGCTTCATAACTTTCATGGCTTTGTTTGATGTGTTTTCATCAGGACTGTGCAGCATTTTAGCCATGCAGCATTTACTCATTTGTTAGGAAAATCAAGACGTGGCTGAAGATCAGAGGTTCAGTTAGCAACCTATGTTGTAGCGGTGATGCCAGTCCATTGATTGTCTTTAGAGAGTTAATGTTGAAAAACAATTTTTACTGGGACCAGCAGTTAGTGTAATGGCTATGTCACTGAACTCCCATGTTGTCAGCTGCAGACCCGGTGGCTTAAACTCAGGCCGGGCATGTGTGCATGCATGCCCAAGATCCTGAGAGGAGAATAGAGGAAAAAGGATTGCGGCATGGCCACCCCCCCCCGGGGGGTGATTTCTCGCTTTCTGTCTCTCTGTCTCTCTCTGTCTTTCTGGCAAGCGCACGCGCCCTATAGCAAAAATCTCTCTCTCAAAAAAAAAATCCTTACTGATCAAACAAACATGATCTACTCAAGATACTATTGCTTTATTTGAAACAAATTAAAATATGCTGCATTTGAAAAAAAGAAAAAGATCCTGTTGGGACGCAGACGCTGTGGTGCCATCAGCAGTGAGCCAAAGCAGGCACAGTGCTATGTGGCATGAACCTGTAAACCCAGAGAGTCAGGGGATGAAACAGGAGGAACATGAGCTCGAGGCTAGCGTGGCCCACAAAGGGAGTCTTTATTTAAAAAACAGCAAGGTGGAGACCAGCAGGTGGTGTGGTGGTTAAGGTGCTGGACACTCCCACATGGCCAATCATGCTTTGAGTCCTGGATCTGGTGGCTTGCTTTCTCACTGTCCCTCTCTCTCTGTCTGTTTCTCTCTGGTCAAATTAAAATAAATGAATAAATAAATAAAATTAAATAAACAATTATTTTAAAAATAAAATAAAATAAAGAACAACAAGGTATGTGGGGCCAGCAGGTGGCATGGTGGTTAAGGTCCTGGACTCCCACAGGGCCTACCACAGTTTGAGCCCCAAATCTGGTGGCTTACTTTCTTTTTTTTTCATAATTTTTAAAAGAATTATTTATTTATTTATTTCCATTTGTTATTGTTATTTTTTTTTCTTTATTTGATGAGAGAGAGAGAGAGAAAGGGAAATTGAGAAAGCAAGCCTCCAGATCCAGGATTCAAACCACAGTCAGCCATGTGGGAGTCCAGCGCCCTTAACCATCATGCTACCTGCTGGCCCCATGTTATTATTATTTTTAATTTGACCAGAGAGAGAAAAGGAAAGTGAGAAAGCAAGCTGCCAGGTCTGAGACTTGAACTGTGTTCACCATTCACACCACTAGTTCTCATTCATCACTGACGTTTCAGTCCTCTCATACCTATGGTCTCAGTTGCAAAGCTGAAGCAGGAAGATCCCAACAATAACAAAAAAAAGTTAAAATGATAATTTTCCATATATATATGTGTGTGTGTGTGTGTGTGTGTGTGTAAGAGAGCATGCAGTTTGCCAGAGAGAGACAGAGAGGCAAAGAGGAGAGAGAGAGGAGAAAGCACCCACACCTCATGGGAAATGGTCATACCACAATCCTTTATCCTCCATCTCTCCCTTTTTTTGGGATTTTGGACATACATGTACATTTTTTTTTTTTTAATTTGCTACAGGGCACATGCCCTCACCAGAGAGGCAGAAGGAGAGTAAGAGAGAAGGAAAGTGGAAAGCAAGCCATCAGACCTGAACTCAAACCACAGTTGGCTATGTGGGAATCCAGTGCCTAAACCACTACGCCATCTGCCAGCCTCAAACCCAACAATTTTTTCAAGCTAGGTCTTGAACTGTACCATTGGCCATGTGGGATCTGACTGCCTTAACCTATTGACCATGAAGTCAGCCCATTATGTATATTTTGTCAATAAAAAAAGTACTCCCAGTTGGGACCAGCAGGTAACATTGTGGTTAAGGCACTGGACTCCCACATGGCCACCAGATTTGAGTCCAGGAGCCAATGGCTTGAAAATCATGCTGGGCATGTTGTGTGCCCAAAATCCTGAGAGGAGATTGGAAGAGAAGAGATTGCAGTGTGGCCATCCCCCTGGGGATGATTTCTCACTTTCTGTCTATCCATCTCTCTCTGACTCTCCTTTAAGTGGGCATGCCCTATAGCAAAAATCTCAAAAACAAAAATTGTTTTATTTATCCTTATTAGTAGTAGTTAACCACAGTTCAAGTCTTGGACCCAGCTGCTTAAAAAGCTCATGCCAGGGGAATGGCAGGTAGTATGGTGGTTGGGGTGCTGGACTCCCACATGGTCAACTGTGTTTCAAGTCCCAGACCTGGTAACTTGCTTTCTCCCTTTCCCTTTCTCTCTCGCTCTCCCTTTAAATTAAATAATGATATTAATAATAGCAATAAATAAAATGAAATGAATGAGATATTCTTTTTTTCTTTTATTTTTTATTTATTTTTACATTTTTCCACAAACATTTACTTTACATATCAAAAAATTTTTGCTCATACTCCATAGTTCTTGAGTTAATAAACAACTTTCAAAATTTCAAAATACTGAAATTTAAAGATAATGTTCAAAATATTTCTTA
>NW_006159730.1:2260241-2262120 GCF_000334495.1 Tupaia belangeri chinensis | reverse complement strand
TGCGTACCCCAATCCTTTTTCCCCCATCTCTCCCTTTTTTTGGGATTTTGGGCATACATGTACATTTTTTTTTTTTTTAATTTGCTACAGGGCACATGCCCTCACCAGAGAGGCAGAAGGAGAGTAAGAGAGAAGGAAAGTGGAAAGCAAGCCATCAGACCTGAACTCAAACCACAGTTGGCTATGTGGGAATCCAGTGCCTAAACCACTACGCCATCTGCCAGCCTCAAACCCAACAATTTTTTCAAGCTAGGTCTTGAACTGTACCATTGGCCATGTGGGATCTGACTGCCTTAACCTATTGACCATGAAGTCAGCCCATTATGTATATTTTGTCAATAAAAAAAGTACTCCCAGTTGGGACCAGCAGGTAACATTGTGGTTAAGGCACTGGACTCCCACATGGCCACCAGATTTGAGTCCAGGAGCCAATGGCTTGAAAATCATGCTGGGCATGTTGTGTGCCCAAAATCCTGAGAGGAGATTGGAAGAGAAGAGATTGCAGTGTGGCCATCCCCCTGGGGATGATTTCTCACTTTCTGTCTATCCATCTCTCTCTGACTCTCCTTTAAGTGGGCATGCCCTATAGCAAAAATCTCAAAAACAAAAATTGTTTTATTTATCCTTATTAGTAGTAGTTAACCACAATTCAAGTCTTGGACCCAGCTGCTTAAAAAGCTCATGCCAGGGGAATGGCAGGTAGTATGGTGGTTGGGGTGCTGGACTCCCACATGGTCAACTGTGTTTCAAGTCCCAGACCTGGTAACTTGCTTTCTCCCTTTCCCTTTCTCTCTCGCTCTCCCTTTAAATTAAATAATGATATTAATAATAGCAATAAATAAAATGAAATGAATGAGATATTCTTTTTTTCTTTTATTTTTTATTTATTTTTACATTTTTCCACAAACATTTACTTTACATATCAAAAAATTTTTGCTCATACTCCATAGTTCTTGAGTTAATAAACAACTTTCAAAATTTTAAAATACTGATTTTTTTTAATTACTTAACTTTATTTAGTTTGTTATTTTATTTTTAACCAGAGAGGGACAGAGTGAGAGAAAGAGAGAGAGAGGGAAAGTGAGAAAGCAAGTCACCAGGTCCAGGACTCAAACCATGGTCAGCCATGTGGGAATGCAGTGCTCTTAACCACCTCGCCACCTGCTGTCCCCAAAATACTGAATTTTAAAGATAATGTTAAAAATAGTTCTTATAATTTTGTTTGTGACTCTGTAACAACAGAAACAGTATGGTTTTAACTATTTTTTGAGAAAATATTTACATATCAACTACTCAAATTGATGAAAAGCAAATGCCCAACACACAAGTCACACATTCAGCCCTGCTTACCTAGTATGCTGTGTGTGGACCAAGTATGCTGTGTGTGGACCAAGTATACTGTGATATACCATCTCCTAGCAAAGATTAGTCTCTCTTCATTCAACATCTTTCTCAAGATAATCCTCTGGTGTGGTTGCTTTTTTGCAATCTCTACTGATTACAATGCTGGGCTGGAAAAGTCCAGGTTAATTTATGTTATACATTCTTTCATATATCTTCTCTAATCCTCTCTGCCAGGCAGAACTATTTATGGTGCCAGGCCATCTTTCTAAGAGCTTCTGTTGGCTTACTTGAGATCCACCTTAGTTCCATAGTTTCCTGATTAATCTTCAGATATGACATTCCAGTCAAAGCCCTGTCCAAATAATGATTATTACAATTTCTGAGTCAATGCAGCAAGCATTATTGAACTTATACAACTAACCCTTCTGCCACAAAATAAGAATAGTCCCAAGTATTTTCCAATTCCAGAGGGGTCAGGAAGGAAGAAAAGTTTATGCTTCCATTTAAAGAAACAAACAAGAAAAATATTTTAACA
>NW_006159730.1:2244033-2259564 GCF_000334495.1 Tupaia belangeri chinensis | reverse complement strand
AACCGTCAAAAAAAAAAAAAAAAAAAAAAACCCTATGTTGGGGCTGGCAGGTGGTGTGGTGACTTGAGGGCGCTGGACTCCCACATGGTTGACTGTGGTTCAATCCTGGACCTGGCAGCTTGCTTTCTTACTTTCTGTCTCTCTCCTCTCTGGTCAAAATTTAAATAAATAAATAAATAAATAGACAAATAAAGTTAAGTAAAATAATTCTTAAAAAGAAAAAAAACCTATGTTGTAGCTACAGCTGGAGCCTGGGTCCTCTGCACAGAGACTCTGGTGTGGGTCTTGATGAGATGGTCAGTGAATTCCTGATAGGGAGACTTGGTGAACACGGTCTCTTTCCAGAGGTCAGGGGTCAGATGGCTGTAGGTCTTGGAGATGCCCAGGCTGAGATCGATGCCAGCCATCAGCAGCAGCTTCTTGGGCACATGTCCTTACCCACAGGACAGGCGAACAGGTTTCCTGAGGGAAGGAGTGAGAGACGGGACAAACGGCACACTATCACAGCACGGAGACGACGCAGTGTATCTTCAGGGTTGTCTCTTCATTGTAGGCAGCACGGAGACGACACAGTGTTCAGGGTCATCTGGAGCAAACACGATGTCGCCACAGCTCAGGGTCGTCCGGAGACAATGCAGCGTCACAGCTCAGGTCGCAGCTCAGGGTCGTCTGGAGACGGCTTGGTGTCACAACTCTTCAGGGTCTTCAGGGTCCTCTGGCGATTATGGGCCAGGGATCGTGCTTATATACACATTGGTGGGCCGTGATTGGTTGAATGAATGATAGTAAAAGGTGGGTTATGATTGGTTGCTCTGTGGACCAATCATGAGGTATCCGGATCTGCAAATCTGAGGGATTCTAAGCTCACTGATTTGCTATGGGGAGTGGCCGATCAGAGTATGGTTTTGAAGGTGAGGTTTTTGAAGGGGAGCCAATTACGGCCTTTGTAATTGTTTGCTCTCTGAGCCTAAGATGGTAGTAGTAAGAGACTCATGAAAAATAGCCTCAGCAGACTCGCTGGTGCACAGCCTCCCACAGGCACAGGAGTGGAGAAAATGCCAGTGCTTCTTGGGGCAGGGATGAGGTGCACCAGCACAGAGCCACAGCGGCTGGTCACCATGCAAGGGACAGTGTGGGGCTTGCCGATCTTGTTCCCCCAGTAGCTTCTCCACGCTGGGACAGTGGAGTGATGGCCCCTCCTTGGAGCACTTCACACCCAAACTAACATGGCCATTGTAGTTCCTGATGGCCACAAATGCCTTGAACCTGGTCCGCTGGCCAGCGCGAGTCTGCTTCTGCACGGGCATGATCTTCAGAACCTCATCCTTGAGAGACGTTCCCAGGAAAAAGTTGATAATCTCAGACTTTTGATGGGCAGGGAGAAGAGAGAGATCTCCTCCAGGGATTTGATCTTCAGGTCTTTGATCAGGCGGCCCAGCTTGGTGACTGGGATCCACTCCTTGTCCTCAGCCTTGCCTCCACCAGCTCCAGGGCAGTGGCCCCAGCCCTGACCACTGGGGCTGCTGCAGAACCCTGCATGAAAGCCACCCCAACCTCTTATCCCAGGATGCCCAGGGCCTCGAGGCCCTGCCACTGCACCAGAGTCATCCGCCGTTAGTGTTCTCTCGGAGAAGAAGCCACTCATTTAATTTGACCAGAGAGAGAGAGAGGAAAGCGAGAAAGCAAGCCACCAGCTACAGCACTTGAACCATGGTCAGCCCTGTGGGAGTGTCCAACACCTTAAACACCCCACCACCTGCTGGTCCCTCACCAGTTCAGTTTTATGTTCAAACTTTCTTCTGATGAATATGCAGTGTTACTGTGGTCTAATTTTTCCGTTTAAATCCTGGAAGGTAACATTCAATGTTATTATTGATTTGTCTTGTCCCTAGCATTAAATTGGTCATTTTCTTTGTTGCTTTCTGTTCTCTTATTTCTGTATGTGTGTCTTTAGTTTGCCTGGTAGAGCACTCCTTTCAGAGCTTCTTGAAGAGTGGGTCTGGTGTTGCCAAATTCTTTCAGGTTTTGTTTGTCTGAGAATGTTTTTCTCTTTTCTTTCCATATGAAGGATAATCTTGCCAGGTACAGTATTCTTGGTTGAAACTGTTTTTCACATAACGCTTTGAATATATTTTCCTATTCTTTCCTTGCTCACATTGTATCTGATGAGAGGTCTGATGTTAGCCTGATGGGATAACCTTTATAAGTAACCTAATGTTTCTCTCTTGCCAGTCTTCGTATCTTGTCTTTGTCTGTGGCTTTTGCCAATATGGTTATGATGTGTCTTGGAGAGGACCTTCTTGGGTTCATTCCATTACGAGTCCTTTGCATTTCTTAGGTGTGGATATTTGAATGCCTCTCTAGATTTGGAAAGTTTTCTTCCAGGATTTCACGGAATAGATCATCAATGCCCTTATTAGTTCCTTCACCTTTTGGGATACCAATTATTTGGATGTTTGGGTGCTTAATGGTATCTAGTATTTCTTGTATAGTATTATCATGTATTTGGTTATTTTCTCAGTTTTTTTTTGGTTGTCTTTACTAGATCAGAGGTTTTGCCTTCAACATCTGAGATTCGATATTCTACATGGACTAATCTCCTTTTAATACTTTCGAGGGCGGTTTTGATTTCCTGAATGGCAGCCTTCATCTCTAATAGCTCCATTTGATTCTTTTTTTTTTTTTTTTTTTTTTTTTTTTGAGAGGTTTTTGTTATAGGGCACGTGTGCTTGCCAGAAAGACAGAGACAGAGAGACAGAAAGTGAGAAATCACCCCCTGGGAGGATGGCCACACCGCAATCCCTTCTCCTTCATTCTCCTCTCGGGATCTTGGGCATGCACGCACACGTACCCGGCATGAGTTTGAGTCACCAGGTCTGGGACTCAAACTATGGCCGACTACATTGGAATCCAGCAACATAGCCAGCTGCTGGTCCCCTTTTATTTCTTTTTTATGGTATGTATTTCCTCTTTCAGATCATGGAAGAACTTCAACACCTCCTGGAACTCATTGTCTCTTTTCTCCTGCATCTTTTGGAGCTCATTATCTCTCAGCTCTTGCATCTCATTTAGCTTGGTCACTACGAATATTCTGAATTCTCTGTCAGACATTTCCAGGAGTTCTCCTGTACTGTCTGTGGATAATGAGGGATTGTTCTTTTCACTTAGGGGAGAGATATTCTCTTGGTTTCTCATGTTTCTTGTGCCTCTGCAGTGGTTTCTGGTCATTCTGTGACAAAACGTCTCCTCTTCTGTGCTTGTCTGAATATTTCGGGAGTGTAGAAGATGAAGTTTAGAGCATAGCTTCCCTGAACAGGCCAGGACATACTTCTGCTCTAAAATGGTTTCTTGTCTTCATGGTTCGAATCCCAGATCTGGTGGCTTAAACTCACGCTGGGAGCGTTGTGTTCGTGTCCAAGATACTAAGAGGAGAATGGTGGAGAAGGGATTGCGGTGTGGCCATCCTCCCTGGGGGGTGATTTCTCGCTTTCTATCCCTCTGTCTTTCTGTCTTTCTGGGAGCACAAGTGCCCTATAGCAAAAAAAAAAACACCCCCCCCAAAAAAAACAAACAAAAAAACCCCCAAACTCTCAATAAATAAATAAATAAATGACTTCTTGTCTGAATATTTCAGGAGTGTAGAAGATGAAGTTTAGAACATAGCTTCTCTTTGAATAAAATATTCTTTAAAAAAAATAATAATCATGCCAGGCACGTGTACATGTGTGCCCAAAATCCCGAGAGGAGAATCAGGAGAAGGGATAGTGGTCTGTTCATCTCCCTGGGGTATGTGTGTGTGTGTGTATGTGTGTCTGGTGAGTGCACATGTCCTATAGCACATTTTTAAAAAATAATAGAAGGGTTTGGCACGTGGTGTGGTGGTTAAGGCACTGGACTCCCACACGGCTTAACACGGTTTGAGTCTCAGACCTGGCGACTTTCTTTTTTTCTTTCTTTTTCTCTCTCTCTGGTCAAATTGAATAATAATAATAATGGTAAATAAAATTAAAAATAAATAATTATTTTTAAAAATAATAATGATAAAATAATTCTTTTTTTTTTTGAGAATTTTGCTATAGGGCACTGGAAAGACAGAGAGACCGAGAGACAGAAAGTGAGAAATCACCCCTTGGGGGGATGGCCATGCTGCAATCCTTTCTCTTCCATTCTCCTCTTGGGATTTTGGGCATGCATGCACACATGCCAGGTGTGAGCTTTAAACTGCTGGGTCCAGGACTTGAACTGCAGTAAACTATGTGGTAGTCCTGTGGCATAACCATTATGCCATTGCTGGTCCCAATAAAATAATATTTTTAAAATAATAATTTATTTTAATTGTGTTTATTATTATAATTATTTTAATTCACCAGAGATAGAGAAAGAGAGAGGGAAAGTGAGAAAGCAAGCTCCCAGGCCTGAGACTTGAACCATAATCAGTCACACTGGAATGTCCAGCTCCTTAACCACCACGCCAACTGCTGGTGCCCCAATAAAATAATTCTTTTTTTTGAGAGGTTTTTGCTACAGGGCATGTGTGCTCACCAAAAAGACAGAGAAAGACAGAAAGTCAAACAGCAAGAAATCACCCCCCAGGGGGGATGGCCACGCCACAATCCCTTCTCCATTCTCCTCTTGGGATCTTGGGCACGCACATATGCGCCCAGTGTGAGTTTAAGCCACCAGGTCTGGGACTTGAACTGCGGTCGACTACATGGGAGTCCAGTGACATAGTCATTACACCAACTGCTGCTCCCATTTCTTTAAAATAATTATAACTAACAAGTCTAGTGATTTAGACATCCAGGTATATTTTTTTCACCTACTCAGCTGATAACTCCTAAACTATAGCTGTCCTAGTGTCCCAGAGCTCAATCTGTAAATCTCTTCTATAATTCTACTCACTCTGGAGGATCTCATTCAAAGTCATGGTTTATGGTTTTGGGTATTTTTTTAGAATTATTTTATTTAGCTTTATTTATTTATTTATTTTAATTTTTAAAAAAGAATTATTTTATTTAACTGTATTTATTTATTTTAATTTGACCAGGGAGAGACAGAGAGAGAGAGAGAGAGAGAAAGCAAGCCGCCAGGTCCGGGACTCGAACTGTGGTCAGCCATGTGGGAATCCAGCATCCTTAACCACCACACCACCTGCTGGCCCTTTATTTTAATTTTTTAAAAAGAATTATTTAATTTTATTTATTCATTCATTTTTTTGTTTTTGTTTTTTAGTTTGACCAGAAACATACACAGAGAGAGAGAGAGAGAGTAAGAAAGCAAGCCACCAGATCTGGGACTCAAACCGCAGTCGGCCCTGTGGGAGTGTCCAGTGCCTCAACCACTACACCACCCACTGGTCCACTTATTTATTTATTTTAATTTGGCCAGAAAGGGACAGAGAACAAGAGAGAGAGAGAGAGAGAGAAAGCAATTACGCAAACTGCCAGGTCCTGGACTCAAAGCATAGTCAGCCATGTGGGAGTCCAGAGCCCTTAAACATAACACCACCTGCTGGCCCCTCAAAGTCATTGTTTTAAATCCTATCTGTATGTTGATGATTCCATCTCTAGTCCCTCCCACTCTACTCCTAAACTCCATTGACTTATGTCTCCAACATCTCCATCTGTATCTTTGGCATCTATTAGACTGTCAGAAAAGTCATGGCATATTTTCCTGTTTTTCTATGCAAAAATGTGTCATTACTTTCCTGACAACACAAGATTTATCACAACCATAATTAATTGCTGATCTTCCTTATCAGACATGCTATTCCTGCAACCTTCCCTTTTTTTCAGTAACTAACAACTCCCTTCTCGTTCCATATGCCTAGAGGATTTCCCTTGTCTGCCTGCTTTCTCTTGCTCCCTGCTGTCTATTCTCAACAAGGCAGCCAAGGTAATCCTTTAAAATCTAAGATAAATCTTGCCTCTCCTCATTCTGCAACACTTCAATGCATGAAGAAAAAGCTCAAATACTTATGGTGGCCAGGTGAGTTCCTACTGGACCTCTGACCACAACACTAGGACTCCCTCCAGTCACACTAGCCTCATTTCTTTTAAGAATTATTTATTTTGAGGCCAATAGGAAGCATGTTGGTTAGGGGCACTGGACTCCCATGTGGCCAACCACAGTTCGAGTCCCAGACCTGGTGACTTGTTTTCTCATTTTCTCTCTCTTTCTCTCTCTCTCTCTCTCACTCTGTCCCTCTCTGGTCAAATTGAAATAAATAAATAAAGTTAAATAAAAAATAATTCTAAAAATAAAATAAAAAGAAGAGCCTACAGGGGGTATGGTGATTAAGGCACTGGATACTCCACATGGCCAACCACGATTCAAGGCCCAGACCTGGAGGCTTGCTTTCTCACTTGCCCTTTCTCTCTCAGGTCAAAATTTTAAAAATAATTATACTGAGTGAAATAAAATAAAATAAATAATTCTTAAAAAAAAAAATTAAAAGGACGAAGACCTCAGTTCTCTAGGAGAAGCCTTGAAATGGGGAGTAGTAGGCCTGGATGTCTTCCTGAAGGTTTGTCTTCCACACTCTGCTTTGTAAGATTTTGAAACTCAAGTTGTAGAGATATTGACCTTACTTAGTGTGGAAACTGGACGTACTCTCAAGATTTTCCAACATACTTTCCATTAAATCAGGTACAGATCGGTTAATTCCCCCAAGAAGTTTACTCTTCATTTTTTTGGTAAGAATTATTTTATTTAACTTTATTTATTTGTTTTAATTTGGCAGAGAGGGACAGAGCAAGAGAGAGGGAAAGTGAGAAAGCAACCTGCCAGGTCTGGGACACGAACCACAGTTGGCCATGTGGGAGTCCAGTGCCTTTTAGGCACCATGCCACCTGCTGGTGCCTAACTTTCCATTTTTAATCACCCCATAGCCACTGGAAATCAATCTTTGCTGACTCCTCTCTCAGGATCTTTATCAGTTCCTATAATTGAGTTCAAATCCTTTCTAGGAACACCAGAAATGTTCATGCCATTCCAAATAGGAATTTTAATAAGATGCTGGTAGCACAGGCTACACTAAACCATCCCGTTACTGTAATGGAGATCTTATTGTGATCTTACTATGAGTGGTCTCCTCTGAAGTAGAATCCTGAGAAAGTTTACACTGGACAGTCACCATCTTGGAAATCTCCTGGCATGCCTATGGATGAAGGGTCAGGCATCTCTGATCAGGATGCCTGGTGCCCACTGGAGTAATAAAGCCATCCTTGGGGAGGGAGGACCTCACTCCGACAGCACCCACTCTCTGGCTAGTTTGCAGGACTCCTGAAGTCCAGCTCATGGCTACTCACTCAAGTGGCAGAGGAAGAGAATGAAGGTAAGTGACCAAACAGCTTATGGAAGGAGAAAGGAACAAAACCATTGGCCAACACTGCATTTTATGTATGTAATTATATATTTATTTATTTATTTATAAAGAGATTTTTGCCATAGGGCACACGTGCTCACCAGAGAGACAGAGAGACAGAAAGCAAGAAATTACCCCCCAGGGGATAGCCACATGGCATTCCCTTCTCCTCCCTTCTCTTCTTGGGATTTTGGGCATCCACACACACATGCTTGGAATGAAGTTTAAAGTGCCAGGTCCGGGACTCGAACTACGATCGGCTATGTGAAAGTCCAGCGATGTAACCATTATGCCATCAGCTGGTCCCATATTTATTTTTATTTATTTAAATAATTATTTGTTTAATTTCACTTATTATTATTATTATTACTTTAATTTGACCAAAGAGAGAGAAAAGGAAAACAAAAAAGCAAGTCACCAGGTCCAAGACTCAAACCACAGTCAGCCATGTGGGAATCCAGCATCCTCAACCACCATGAAATCTGCCGGCCCCTATTTTTTTTTACAGTTATTTTTCTTATAGGGCACATGCACTTGCCAGAGAGACAGAGACAGAAAGTGAGAAATCAACCTCCTGAAGGGTGACAGCCACACTGCAAACCCTTCCCCTCCATTCTCCTCTCAGGCTCTTGGGCACAAACACATGTGCTGTGAGTTTGAACCCTCCCTGTACAGGACTTGAACCACAGTTGGTCATGTGCAAGTCCAGAGATGTAACTATTACGCCATCCGCTCTTTACTTTAATCAAACAGAGAAAAAAGAAAGCAAGAAAGCAAGTCACTAGGTCCAAGACTTTATTTAACTTTATTTATTTACTTATTAACACCTTAACCATCACGGCACCTGCCAGTCCCTCATTGTTAAATTCTTAACTACATTGTTAAAACTTAACTTTTTAAAGTGTAACTGCTGTATTATAGAAGCACTCTGCCTATTCAGAAATCACTTTTCCATTAACCTTAAAATGAACAAGGAATATGAACCAGCAGGTGGCATGGAGGTTAAAGCAGTTGGATCTCACATGGTCAACTGAGTGGTTCGAGCCCTAGACCTGGAGGCTTGAAAATCATGATGTAAGTGAATGTGTGCAGGCCCAAAGGACTTGAACTGCAGTCGGCCATGTGGGAGTCCAGCACCCTTAACACCATGCCACCTGCCAACCTCAACATTTATCCTTTATTTTTTTTTTCATGACAAAGAGTTTCTGACTTTTTTTTTTTTTTTTCAGGCTTAATTCACTTTATTCTTGCTGTATGAAAAACCTAGGTTGTGGCCACAGCTGGAGCCTGGGTCCTCTGCACAGAGACTCTGGTGGGGGTCTTGACCAGGCGGCCGGGGGATTGAGACTTGGTGAACATGGTTTCTTTCCAGAGGTCAGGGGTCAGACAGCTGTAGGTCTTGGAGATGCATCAAAGGTGGCCTTGGCAAAGTTGCCCAGGGTGGAAGTGTAGCCCAGGGTGGAAGTGTAGCCCCAGGCTGAGGTGTAGCAGTCATCGATGTCAGCCATCATCAGCAGCTTCCTGGGCACAGGAGCGGAGACAATGCCAGTGCTTCCGGGGGCAGGAATGAGGCACACCAGCACAGAGCCACAGCAGCTGGTTACCTTGCGAGGGACAGTGTGGGGCTTGCCGATCTTGTTCCCCCAGTAGCCTCTCCGCACTGGGACAATGGAGAGTTTGGCCAGGATGATGGCCCCTCGGATGGCAGTGGCCACCTCCTTGGAACGCTTCACACCCAAACCAACATGGTCATTGTAGTCCCCGATGGCGACAAATGCCTTGAACCTGGTCTGCTGGCCAGGGCGCTGCCGAAGCCTCCACGAAGCCGCCACAGCCTCCTATTCTAGGACGCCCAGGGCCTCCAGGCCCTGTAGCTGCACCGGTGTCATCCGCCATTTGGTGTTCTCTCGGAGAAGAAGGAGAGTCTCTTACTTTTAGATGATATCAGTACACCAAGTAATAACACATACCAAGTTTGTGAATTCTATCTACTATTTGATTAAAAGAAACTACAGGCAGCCCAAAGGATTACACTAGTAATCTCTGTTCTATCCTTTAGCCGGAAAGGACTACTTTAAGGCTGGTTGCTGCTTCACACAGGTTACAAGTAACTACTCACTACATTTTCATAGATAAAGCTTCTGACCTTCGAGAAAGCACTAGGGAAAAAAAAGAAATCCCTTTCTTTAAAGAATCTCCTTTTTTACTAGATCTAAAACAGAAAAAGTTAACATTGAGATACATGTTGCTTGACCTAAAGGCATAGGAAAACAACATACGCCCATTAAATTTCTAAGAAATATGAGGTAAAAAGATTAATTCTTTGGATAAGTGCTAAGTCTGTATAAAGAAGCTAGATTTGTTCCTCTGCAAAAAGTGAAAGGACCTGCTATATAATATACAGAAATAATTTAATGCCTTTCCCAAGAATATAACTGGAGCTCCATAATGCTTCATATTCCATGAGGGCATCTAAGACGCCATTCCATGGGACAGGCGCTTCATTCTTCTCCTATCCATTTATGCAGTAGTTTTCATGGATTCCTGCCTGGATGTCGCAGACAAAGGTCAGCAGTTATCCAAGACTTCATCCCTGTTCTGTAGGAAATAGTTCTGGAGGATGGTCATCTTCTCCTGGGTCTCCTCCACTTCAGTGCTGCAACTGCCGTGGGATCCTAGAGCCGCCGCTTCCTTAGCCTTGAATTCTTTCTCCCTCTGCAGGCGGTACTGTTCAATTTCAGCCTGAACTGCTTCTTTGGCTTGCTTCAGCTTCTGGTTCTTTCCAGCCCCACTAGGTGCTATTTCTTAGAAGCAGAGATGAAGGTGACTTTGAATATAGTCTACAGAGCCTGCGGGTGGCATGGTGGTTAAGGTGCTGAATTTCCACAAGACTGACTATGGTTCAAGTCCCAGACTCAACAGCTTGAAAATCACGCCAGGTACATGTGAGAGTACGCACAAAATCCTGAAAGGAGAATGGGGGACAAGGGATTGGGATGAGGCGATCTCCCCTGGGAGGCGATTTCTCCTGTTTCCTTCCTCTGTTTTTCTCTGGCAAGTGCACATGCCCTATACAAAAAACAAACAAACAAACAAACAAAAACCCTGAAACATATCTTCTACATGCTGGTGACTCCAAACTTTGTTTCTCCACAATAGTTTTATCTAAACTCAAAACTGTCCTAGGCTTGGCCTATAAGAGTGACCTGTGTGGGATCAGCAGGTGGCATGGTGGTTAAGGGGCTGGATGCTCCCACATGGATGACCACAGTTCAAGTCCTGGACCTGGTGGCTTGCTTTCTCACCTTCTCAATCTCTGTGTCTGCGTGTGTCTCCCTGGTCAAATTAAAAATAAATGAGTGAATAAATAAAATTAAATAAGTCATTAATTTAAAAAAAAAGAGTGATCTGTGTTTTAAATAAAATAGCTGGAACTGAACCCTAGAAAAGGGAAAAAAAATAAAAAAAGAAGGCAAGTGAGCTAGAGAGACAGAGGGAAACCTACCCCCACTCCAACAAGGTATGATGACATTGCAATCCCTTCTCCATTTCTTCTTCCTGTCAGGAATTTGGTCACATGGAATGTTTTTCAAGCTGCAACAGCAATAATTCCAAATGCTGTTGGCCATGTAGGATTCTGTTCAGTTAACCAGTGTGCAAAGGGGCTGGCCTGACCTCTGACATTTAGATGGTTTCCCATTTCTCTCTGTTGTGAAACTGTTGTATCGCTAACAGACACCACCTAGCCTCGAGGGCCTTTCCACTTACTCATTCCTAGGTATGATTCTTCTCCTAGATTCCTTCCTCTCATTTTTGGATATACTGCACGAGATATTCCTTGATTTCAGAATTTAAAATTGCAACCCTCCCCAGCACTCCCTATCCCCTTTCCTGCTTTTTTTCCTCCCAGGCACTTAATATCATCTAACACACTATATACTCTGCCTGCTTATACTGGTTATTTTCTTTCCTCACCTCCACCCCTACCCCATGACGGAATGCAGACTTCACAAGGGTAGAGGTTTCTTTTTTTAAAAGAGAGATTTTTTGCTGTAGGGCATGTGAGCTTGCCAGAGAGACAGAAAGCAAGAAATCACCCCCTATGAAGGATGGGCCATGCCACAATCCCTTCTCTCCATTCTCCTCTCCGGATCAGGGCACGCATGCACACATGCCCAACATAATAAGCCTCCGGGTCAGAGACTCGAACCTCAGTTGACTATGTGGGAGTCCAGCAACATAACCATTACACCATCTGCTGGTCCGTGATTTCCTTTTGCTCACAGCTGTTTCCCCAGAACTGAGAGCTGAGCCTGGGATTTAGTAGGAATTCAATGAACCTTTATGGAATGAAGAGAATGAAAGTTACTATGGATATCTGTCTACATCGTTGTGTGATTTTCCCATTTCCATACTTTTAAAAGTTAATAAATTCTGAGACCAGCAGATGGCATAATGGTTATGTCACTGGACTCCCATATAATTGACCATGGTTTGAGTCCCAGACTTGGTAGCTTAAAATTCTTGCCAAGTGTGTGTGAATGCATACCCAAAATCCTGATAGGAGAATGGAGGAGAAGGGACTATAGCATGGCCATACCCTCCTGGGGGGGGTATGATTTCTCACTTTCTGTTTCTGTCTCTCTCTGTCCCTTTGTTAAGCGCACTCATCCTATAGAAAATATCTCTCTCTCTAAGAAAAATAAAGTTGGGCAGGTGGGTGGCATAGTTGTTGGGATGCTTGAGTCCCACATGGCTGACCACACCTTGGTCCTTGACCTGGTGGCTTGCTTTCTCACTTTCTCTCTTTTTCTGGTCAAATTTTAAAAAATAAATAATAATATATATTTTTTTAATTTGGTAAAAAAAGAAAAAGAAAAGAAAGAAAAGAAAAAGAAAACCTGGTAGAAAAATTCTAAAAGAGTTGTAACATTGCAATAAATAATTAAAAATAAAAAAGTTACTCAATTTAAATAATTGATAAAGTTGGCCGTATTGCTATTCCATAATAGCCTTTTGCCTCTTTTTTTAAAAATAGAACATCTAGGGACCAGCAGTTAGTGAATGGCTAAGTCGCTGGACTCCCATGTAGCCAATCACGGTTCAAGTCCCGGACCTAGTGGCTTAAATTCACACTGGACACGTGTGTGTGCGTGCCCAAGATCCCAAGAGGAGAATGGAGGAGAAGGGACTGCAATGTGGCCATCCCTCCTGGGAGGTGATTTCTTGCTTTCTGTCTCTCTGTCTCTCTCTGTCTGTCTGGTGAGCGCACGCACCCTATAGCAAAAACCTCTCCAAAAAAAAGAACATCTAGCTGCTTTTTAAAAAAACTATTTTATTTGACTTTATTTGTATTTATATTATCAGAGAAGGACAGAGTGAAAGAGAGAGAGAGAGAGAAAGTGAGAAAGTAAGCCACCAGGCCTGGGACTCAAACTGTGGTCAGCCATGTGGGAGTCCAGCATCCCTAACCACCACACCACCTGCCTACTCCTCTTTTTCTTTCTTTTAAAGAAAGGATGATTGGGGCTGGCAGGTGGCATTGTGGTTAAGGCACTGGACCCACATGGCCAATCAGGGTTCGAGTCCCAGATCTGGTAACTTGTTTGCTCAATTCCTCTCTCTTTGTCTTTCTCTCTCTGGTCAAATGAAAAATAAATGAGTAAATAAATGCAATTAAATATTTTTTACTCCTCTTTTTCTTTCTTTTAAAGAAAGGATGATTGGGGCTGGCAGGTGGCATTGTGGTTAAGGCACTGGACCCACATGGCCAATCAGGGTTCGAGTCCCAGATCTGGTAACTTGTTTGCTCAATTCCTCTCTCTTTGTCTTTCTCTCTCTGGTCAAATGAAAAATAAATGAGTAAATAAATGCAATTAAATATTTTTAATTAATTAATTCAATTTGTTATTATTATTTTTATTTGACCAGACAGAGACAGAGATAAAGGGAAGGTGATAAAGCAAGCGGCCTGGTCTGGGACTCGAACTGCTTTAGGCCATGTCGGAATTTAGCGCTTCTAACCACCATGCCACCTGCTGGCCCCACAATTAAATCTCAGAGAAAGAAAGGATTATTTGTTTTATTTATTATTATTTTAAAATTTGGCGAGAGTAAGAGAAAGTTATAAGCAAGTTGCCAGGTCCAGGACTTGAGCTGAGGTCACCCATGTGGGAGTGAGTACCTTAACCACCATGCCAGCTGCGAGCCTGTCTTTTTCCTTTTGTTCTTTATGAATATCAAATTTTGGAGCCCAATTCTCCCAACATTCTTATCATCTATGGTCCAGGACAGTGTTTCTAACAAGGTATTAACTACGAAGCTTTTGGAAGCATTGAGTGAAAAGAGTCAATTTTGGGCTACAAGGCTTATTTCTAATGACTTTTGTGTGCTTCTGTGTGTATGTGTGCGTGTATGTGTGTGTGTGTGTGTGTGGAGGTTTTTGCCTTAGGGCACATGTGCTAGCTGGAGAGAGAAAGAGACAGAGACAGTGAGAGGGAAAGTGAGAAATCATCCCCCAGGGGGGATGGCCATGTTGCAATCGCTGCTCTATTCTCTCAGGATTTTGGGTACACACACATGCACACGTGTGTGCGTGCATGTGCAGGCACCCCCAGCATGAATTTCAAGCCACCGGGTCAGGGACTCAAATTATGGTCAGCCCTGTGGGAGTCTAGGGAAATAACTATTATGCCATCTGCTGCCCCCCCACAAAGTACTCTTTTTTGGTTTTGTTTTGTTTTAAATAGTGACCTTGAAAAGCACTGCAGTGCAGTCTTCAGTTTGCTACTTGCCAACCTGGAATCTGCTTCTGAGTAGAAGGCAAATTTTATTCATGTTTTTTATGTCTAGATCCTAGCTTAAGAATAGATTTGAATTAATCAATCAGTGAAGAAGGTTGACAGTTTAGGAATCTTTCTCAAAAGAACAATCTGGTTACACTTAGAATGTGTGAATAACAAAGAATAAAATTTAAGTGCTTAATGGGAGTGGAATGGTGTGAAAGGCAATGAGAGAATGAATCTTTTTTTCTTCCTTTGAAATTTGACCTGAAAGGAAGGAAGGTTCCAGAAACAGCTTTTACCTCTATAACCCCATTAAAGTCTCTTATTCGGAAGAAGCAACAACCATCAAACCAGGAGAAATTCAGATGCCCTTGGTCGGTTTTAATTTTGGCATAATAGCCACTGGCTATTCTTTCAACGGTGAAAAATTAGGTGTTTCTGTGTCTTCATTTCTTCATCCCCAAAGTGAACACAACCACTACACATCTGAGGGCAAATAAATAACAAAAAAGCTATGATGGGACCAGCAGGTGGCGTGGTGGTTAAGGCTCTGGACTCCCACAAGGGGATTGTGGTTGGAGTCTTGGATCTGGTGGCTTGGTTCCTCACTCTCTTTCTCTATCTCTGGTCAAATGGAATAATAATAATAATAAATAAATAAAGTTAAATCTTTTTTTATTATTATTTACTTAACTCTATTTATTTATTTATTTATTTATTTATTTACTTACTTACTTAAATTTGACCAGATAGGGAGAGAGTGGGTGTCTGGGGGAAGTGAGAAAGCAAGCCACCAGGTGGGGAAATGGAACCGTAGTCAGCCATGTGGAAGTCCATCCTCCTCAGCCACCACGCCACCTGCCGGCCCCTAAATAAATAATTCTTAAAAAAAATGTTATGATGGCCTCTGCAGACATCAAGGAACACAGCCTTCATGTGGTTTCTCTCTTTGGTGTGGAGGCGATTTTTCCATTGCTTGCGATTCAAATACTGCTCAACGGTGTCATCTCTGACCTGATACCCCCTTCACGTGTCTTTAACTTCATTTTAGAAATCCTGAAAACTTTTTCTCTAGCCCAAGAGCCCCTCGGAGAAAGGTGATGAAAACAAGAAAACTTAACCCTTCTCCACCTCTCCAGAGTTCTTTGGCTTCCAAAAAAAAAAAAAAAAAAAAAAAAGGCAAGCTTTTGGGGCCGAGCTGGAAGGCTTTGGAGGGGGGAGGGTCGAGAGGGGAGCCCAGCTCCAGTTTGGGGAAATCCAGCTCGCGTTTTGCCTCTCACTCGGCGGTGCAGGGTCCAGAGGAGGCAGAGCCCCAGCCTCACTCCCTGAGGTCTGTCCTGGGGAGACACTGCTGCTCCGGGGGGCTGACCTGGCGGGGGG
>NW_006159730.1:2243124-2243604 GCF_000334495.1 Tupaia belangeri chinensis | reverse complement strand
GCGCGGCCCCCCCGGAGGCCCCGTCGGCGGGGAAGGGAGGTGCGGGCCTGCGCTCCGCCGGGGACCGCTGGCGGGAGCGCCGTGTGGCCTGCAGTGGCCGCGAACATGTGCGGGTGCCGAGCAGCCGGAGTCACTGGTCGGGGCGCCGAGTGTGTGCGTTTCCAGTGGGGAGGCCAGGCTGTTCCATACCCAAAGGGGCCCCCCAAAAGCTTCCCCCATCGACTCCCCTGTGCTCCTATCCCGGACTAGTTGCTCGGGAACACCGGGGCGCCTCGCTCTCTATGCGCTTCGGGGAGGGCGCTTCTGGGGCGATTCTCGTGCGGTGGAGGCTGCAGGGGCGTCTTCCTGGGGGCTCTCCCAGACTTGTGGGCACCGGGGAGAAGGGGCTCGCGGATACAGAGAGTGTTCTGTCAAAATGGTTTTACGGAACTCTGGCGAGCGCCTCGCGTCCGCCCAGCGCGCTGGCTTTGCGGCTGGGTC
>NW_006159730.1:2228522-2243085 GCF_000334495.1 Tupaia belangeri chinensis | reverse complement strand
CCCAGGGCGGGGGCGCGGTGGGGGCCGCCGCCACTTGTGCCCGGGAAGGGCAGATTTGTTTCAATCCTTTTCCCCTCTCCTTCCCTCCCTCTCCGCTTCCCCGCTTCCCCTCTGCCTCGGCTTAGAGCTCTCCCTCGCTCCTCTCACTCTGTCCTCTCTCCTCCTCTCCCCCTCTGCCTCCCTTCCTCCTTTCCCTGCTGTCTCCCTCCCCCTCTCGCCCGATTTCGTCTTCCAAAAGAGCAGGGCAGTTCGAGGACTGCTGCGCGCGGTCAGGTAGGAACTGGCTCGCACGCGTGAGCGTTCCACGTGAACGGGGAGCCCACGTTGGGCACTTCTGAACCTGTAAAAGGCTTGTGTCGCCCAGATAACAGGAACTGCTTGAATTAGGCGTCCCCCCCCCCCATTTGTCTTTCACATGAACCAAGCATCGCGCACCGGTCACTTCGGGGCGCGTCCCCTCCTTGGTACCGCTCTCAGGCACTAGGTAAATTGCCTGTTCATCACGGCGGTGACTGGTTTCTGGAAAAAGGAACGTTTGGAAAGTGCTTCAAGACCTTCAAGCAAGGAAACGATTAGGTTCCCAGCCTGGGGTTGGCGGGCGAGCCGCGGTCCGCACCCAGGAGGAGTTGAAGGGAGGCCTGTGGGGCAGCAACCTCGTTCGCCCTGGACGGGAATGCGCTTGTCCTTCTCCCTTGCTCGTCCCATCCTCCATTAGAAAGTGAGATCACCGCATTGGCTTCACTAGTTCTCAGGATCCCCCTCAAAACATATGGAAATGGCACTTCTTAACCAGCTAAGGCAACGGTTACTAACAACATGTTAGGAGTTATGACTACAGTTAACAGCGGGGTGCACATAGATAGTGATTGAAGTCGTAGCTGGAGATGAGTCCGTATTGTTTCCGAGAACTGAAAGACATAGGTTGCTTGATTTCTGGTGTGTTCCTCCTTATGTCGGTATTGGTTACACATGGCCCCCTCTTCTCCAATTAGGGGATCTTAGTTATATTGTCAACCTCTCTGTTCCTAAAGATAAGTTATGGTTTCAATTAAACGAAAGATTCAAGATACATGGGAAATGGCTATACAGTGTCTTGTGTGTGTACAAAGACTTCTAACCCTGGGACCACTACTTACCATTTTAATGAGTTAACAATCTCTCCCAGCACCGTCCTCAGAATCAATGGGTCAGAGGTTTGGATCTCCACTGTCCCTGCCTTTGTTTCTTGTCCTTCTCCAGTCTTTATCTGATTTGTCTCTCCCCTCCCCCACCTTCTTCCCTGCACACTTAATATCTCTCCCCCCCCCTCGCTTTCTGTATTTAGTCTTCAGCCTTTCTTTCCAGCTGTCTTTTTATGTTCTAGCCTGACCACACTAAATTTTTCCCTCTTCTTTAGTCGTTTGGCTTGTTTCCCCCACCCCCCTTCTTTTTGGGACACTTTCTTCCTTTTACACTTTTTCCTCTTCCTCCGAATGTGTTTGACGCCTCTCTTGTTTTTGGAAGGGCCATTCCGTCTCCATTTTTCTTCCCTTTTTCTGGGCCTTTCTGGCTTTTTCCCCCCTTGCTCTCTGCAGGGCAGCAGGGGTGTTTTACATATGGAAGGAGCCTTTGACCAGATCTGCTGGCATTCTAGTGAGTCTCTCTGAACAGCCTTTCCATGTGCGGAGGGCTCTCACACTTCCTGTGGAAGAAAACTATCTAGGAACAGCACCCCGCCCTCTCTTCCTTAGATGTAAAATTTCGTTGCTGGAGGAACTGAGCTGGGTAGTGTCTTTTTAAAAGAAAAATTTTTAAGTCTTTTTCTCAGTCAAGTGCAAGAGGCTGAATGAGGGACTGTGAAATTATAGTTTCTTGCAACTAGCTCTGTGTACACCAATACCACGTTTTTGGCCATTCCTAGTAGTGGAAAGAATTGCAATATAATTTTTAATTGACACACGGGCTGCATGGTTACATCGCTTCAGCCACTTCCTGCCCAAGGGAATTGGGGATATTCAGTGTGAGGAGGAATTGCAGGTGGGAGAGGATTTTCTGACATGGTGTGCTGTTAATTTTGTCCTTTACAGACAACTTATGCAGTTTAGAAAGTTAGTTTTCCCTATTCTAGGCAAGGCAATTACTTTAATAATTGTAAAAATGCCTCTTCTTAGGAAAGACTGTCATCATTTAGTAATCTCAAGTAATACTGAGAGCAAAATTTTATTTGTCCAATAATACTATTTATTAAACAATTTGGTTAGATTGGTTTAAATTATGTGCGAAGAATTAGCAAACTCTTACACAGGTTGTGGTTAACAGTATTCACTGAGGGACACTCCTTTTCTTTTTTAAGAATTATTTATTTAACTTTTTATTTATTCATTCGTTAATTTTTATTTGACCACTGAGAGACAGGAAGTGAGAATGCAAGCCACCAAGTCTGGGACTCCAACGCGTGGGAGTGTCCAGCACCTTAACCACTATGCCACCTGCTACTCTTAACACTTCACTACATGACCTTTTTGTTTTTTAAGAGTTATTTTAACTGTATTTATTATTATTATTTTCCAATTTGACCAGAGAGAGACAGAGAGAGGGAAGTGAGAAAGGAAGCTACCAGGTCCAGGACTTGAACCATGGTTAGCCTGTGGGAGTCCAGTGCCTTAATCACCATGCCACCCGCTAGACCCCTCCCAAGATCATTTTAAGGGGGAAAAAAATCTACCATGAGTAGATTTTAGGGTACTTGGCACCTCATTATGTAGGTGATATTTCTGGCATCTTAGAGTTAAGATTTTTGTTTTTCCCTTTCAGGACAGTAAGTACTCATAGGTTGGTGTTATTAAATTGTGTATCCCATCCTGGGCCTATTATGTATGTTTAATAACAGTCACCTGTCTTACTTTCTGCTCAGACCATGTTACCCTGTGTTTATCCCAGTAGCACTGAGACTCTTGGAGATATTCTAGGTTAGAGTACAACTGATTTTGAAAAGCAGTGAGATATGAAAACTGGAAGTGGAATTAGGAAAGAATACAGAAGGGAGATTTAACTTTTTGAAATGTTTCTTTCATTTGATTGATGGGATCTAAGTATTTATTTGTATGAGTTAAATACTGTATAATAAATAAAAGCACTAAAAATTGGAGTAGAACACTTAATAATATTTGTAAGTTAAAAAGAAAAGTGAATGTCAGGAGATCTTTGTAGGTAATTCTCTATTTAAGTGTGGATCTACTTAATGGAATGAACTACATTGCCTTTCCCCCCACCCCACACATGTATTTCAAGAAAAGCCTGCTGCCCCTATTCTAAGAGTTCAGCCCTTGGGACAATTTAGGTTATCACAAAAGAAGATTACATTTCATCAGTGGAACCAAAGGTGATAAAATTAGAGTCTTTCTGGAGCCCTTATTTTGTGTCTGATTGTCTCTGATTCTTTGACTGGGTGGTACCCAGTGGTTTTCTTTCCTACAGTTGGGTTTTTTAGGGGTCATTGGCCTCTTTCATGATCTCATAAAAAGGCTGTTACCATTTAAAGAGCCCACATCTTACCAATCCATGTTGCTCATACCTTTTCTATTTCCTTGGCAGGCTCTTTTTTAGGAGATAAGGTTTGAATGGTAAAATTATCTTAATTACAAGTCTGAATTTCTAAAGCACTTCAATTTAAGAATATAAAAGAGTATAGAAAAGACAGAGATCAATTTATAAACCACTTTCAAAAGCAGATCCCTTGACACCTTCTGGGATAGCCAGATTACTTGCCTACATGTATGAATTTTAATTTTCATGACTGATTGCAATACCTAGATTATATGCTCCTAAGAATTGTTTAGTAATCTAATATTGACATAAGAGATAAAGTATGCTTTTACTGATATTGTTAAATTTCTAAAGATTGGAGCAGATTTCTTTTCATAGTGAAAAAATCAGCATCCTTATAAAGATATTATTGACATTCTGGATACTGGAGTTAGAATGTCTTTTGTTTTCTAAAAATATGGGTAAAAAATAGCAATGATCTTTGGAGAAAAAAACACTACAGTTTTTTTTATTTTCTCAGCCAAAGAGTTACTTAATCCAAGCCAAATTTTATATATATAGAGAGAGAGAGAGAGGGGAAAGCAGTAAGCTTAGTTGCCAAGAATTCAAGTGAAATATTCTCTGACTTAGTGTTTGTATTTAGTACAGATTGATCAAAATGTTATTTTTTGTGTAGTGTTCAATCAGTAATGTCTCTTTAGGAAGCCTTAAAGGCACAATGCCTTGATTCTAAATATGCTCTAGTATCTCTTATATTTATTTATTTGTTTAAGTTTATTTATTCTGACAGAGAGAGAAAAAGAGAGAGAGAGACAGGCGGGCAGGCAGGCATCCGCAGCAGGTCCTCACACCATAGTTCATCCCTTGTCTCAGCCAGCCTGGATCATGGGCACTCCTCTTATGCTCATGAGCCCAGGGTGCATAGGGAAGTGTCAGGATGCACACCCAGGACCTTCCCATATGGGTCTACTTGTATTGATGCTACACTGCTGCCTGGCTCTGAGTCTCTTATTACAATGTGACTTGTAGTGTATAGGGTGGGAACAGAAGCAAATAGTAAGAGATCTTGCACTGTAGGATTTTTTTAACAGTATATTTTATTTAATTTGATTCATTATTATTATTTAACTTGACCACAGAGAGAGAGAGATGGAAAGTGAGAAAGCAAGCCTCCAGGTCTGGTAATCGAACCATGGTCAGTCATGTGGGAGTTAGTGCCTTAACCACCACACCACCTGCCAACCCACACTGTAGGATATTATAGTGGGTTAACTGGCTCCATAATAATGATAACTACTACTTATCTCATTCTCTCTTGCTATTTTTTTGTATTTTTGAGACTATTTGTTTTTGAGAGGTTTTTGCTTTAGTATGCGTGCACTCTCTGGAGAGATAGAAAGACACAGAGACAGTGAGAGGGAAAGTGAAAATCACCCCTCCCAATGAGGATAGCTATGCCATAATCCCTTCTTCTCCATTCTTCTCCTGGGATCTTGGGCTCACATGCACAGGTTCTTGGCATAAGTTTCAAGCCACCAGGTTTGGGACTCAAACCATGGTTGGCCATGTGGGAGTCCTGTGACATAACCACTGTGCCATCTGCTGGCTCCTGTTTATTTATTTATTTATAATCACCAGAGGGTGCATACTCTTGCCAGAGATAGAGAAAGCGAGAAACCACCCTTCCAGTGGGGTGTGGTCATGCCACAATCTCTCTTTTTACATTTCACCATCCAGTGAGTACTTAGTTTGTGTTTTTCAAGCCATCCAGATCCGGGATTTGAACCTTAACCAATGTTACAGTACTGGACTAGTCTTTATTTTTCTAGCTCCTATTTATGCAACACCCATTATGTGTTTGCCCTGTTCCAGGCCTTTAAATAAATCCAATTTTATTCTCATGATAAGCCAATAAGGTCAATACAATTATGCATCCTATTCTATTATACAAAAGAATCTGAGGTGCAGAGACCAAAGAATTTGCCAAAATCATGTGGCCATTAATGTTTCTGAACTGAAAACAATCCAGATCTGCCTACTTTTTTTTTTTTTTTTTGGAGAGGTTTTTGCTATAGGGTGCGTGTGCTCTCTAGAAAGACAGAGACAGACAGAAAGTGAGAAATCACCCCCCAGAGGGGATGGCCATTCTACAATCCTTCTCCTCCATTCTCCTCTTAGAATCTTGGGCATGCACATGGCCCGTTGTGAGTTTAAGCCACCAGGTCCAGGACTTGAACCGCGGCTACTTAATACATGGGAGTCCAGCGACATAGCCTTTACGCTAACTGCCGGTCCCAGTCTGCCTACTTTTATAGTCCATCTTAGCCTGCCTCCGACCCTCCCCTCACACCCAACCTCACATACCACAAAGATGAAACCAGTGCCATTAGGTTTTCCCTAGAGTTTGCAATTGAGACAGCCTTATTTCAGATGAAACATGGACTCAATTAAGCAGTTTGCTGAAGGATACACAGCTAGTGATCACGGATGGCTTAGGGCTTTCTGATATGAGACCATCTCTAACTGCTAAACCAATCAGCGAGTCCCAGAATTACCTGGATAAGATCAATAAGATAAACAAAATTTGTTTTTGCTCTCTTTTTTAAAAAGAGTTATTTATTGGGACCAGCAGTTAACGTAATGGCTATGTCGCTGGACTCCCATGTAGTTGACCATGGCTTGAGTCCTGGACCCGGTGGCTTAAAACTCACGCTGGGCATGTGTGCGTTCGAGTCCAAGATCCCACAAGGAGAATGGAGGAGTAGGGATTGTGGCATGGCCATCCCCCTTGGGAGGTGATTTCTCATTTTCTGTCTCTCTGTCTCTGTCTGGCGAACACACGCACCTTATAGCAAAAACCTCTCAAAAATTTATATATATTTATGTATTTAATTCCAGTTGTTATTGTCATTTTAAAAATTTTTTTTTTTTTTTGAGAGAGATTTTTGCTATAGGGCGCGTGCGCTCGCCAGACAGACAGAGAGAGACATAGAGACAGAAAGCGAGAAATCACCCCCCAGGGGGGATGGTCACGCCGCAGTCCCTTCTCCTCCATTCTCCTCTCGGGATCATGGGCACGCACGCACACGCGCCCGGCGTGAGTTTTAAGCCACCGGGTTCGGGACGCGAACCGCGGTCGACTACGTGGGAGTCCAGCGACATAGCCATTACGCTAACTGCTGGTTCCCGTCATTTTAAAAATTTGACCAAAGAGAGAAAGGGAAAGCAAGAAACCAAGCCACCAGGTCTGGGACTTGAACCATGGTCCGCCCTGTGGAAATCCAGTGTCCCTATCTACCACACCGCCTGCCAACCCCCATGGATAAACAGAATTTGAGGATGATAGAGGGCTGTCAGCTTTTTGTTTTGCCAGGTAATAACATTATGAAATAAACCTACCCCTACCTCTTCCCAAAGACTTGTTATGTTTTTTAGAAGAGACATTAATTTTATTTATTTATTTATTTATTTTGCTAGCATGCCCAGTGTACTTCTCAGGCCACCCATTTCAGGACTGAACCACACAGTTGACTGTATGGGACTCAACTGCCTTAATCTTAACCTACACATGAGAGTCCAGCAACATAGCCACTACGCCAATGCTGGTCCCAGATTAAAAGAACTTTATAGTGAATCTAAGGTTTAAAAGGTACCTTAGAGTTTTCTGTGTCTATTTTTCTTTTTTAGTAAATATTCTCAGCATCCTAACTTTAATTAATAACTAATAGTAAATATTCTATTAAAATGGGAGAATACATAGGAGAAAGGCTCACTTCCAATATTTTTTTCTTGTTATTTCAGACCAAAACCGTGTGCGACTAAGCTCAATGACAACACATCCAGATTCTCTTCAGAAGTGAGACTTTCCAAAGGACCAATGACTCTGTTTCCCGTGCCCTCTCATTTTCTCCTACTCTGTAGCTATGTCTCGATCCCGTCATGCAAGGCCTTCCAGATTAGTCAGGAAGGAAGATGTAAACAAAAAGAAAAACAGCCAAGCAAAGAAGACTTCCAAACCAGCCAGCAAAAATGCAGCATCAGTCAAGAATATGAGCTCTGGAAAATTAAAGCAATTAATTCAAGAAAGAGATGTTAAGAAAAAACTGGAACCCAAACCACCCATGCCAGTCAGAAGCCTCCTGACGAGAGCCGGAGCAGCACGCATGAATTTGGATAGGACGGAGGTCCTTTTCCAGAACCCAGAGTCCTTAACTTGCAATGGGTTTACAATGGCTCTCCGAAGCACTTCACTTAGCAGGAGACTTTCCCAACCCCCAGTAGTCATAGCCAAACCGAAGAAAGTTCCACCTCCTAAGAGTTTAGAAAATCCACATGAGTGTGTACTTACTGACATGGGAGTAATGCACCCAGAAAATGATTCGGCCCCAATACAGGACCCCTTACTGCCCCCTGATATAGAGAATCTAATTGGTATACAAAATGTATCTGTAATCAAAGGAGAGAGCCAAGAGACAACCCAGTCTTGGTCCCAAAGTGTTGACGATTCCCAAATAAATATCCCCTTTCATAGTGGCCCCACAGCAGAGATGCTCTCTGGGCCATTGGAAGAAATACATTGTAGTGAAGGACTGTTCTCCGAAGAGGCATTGAATGATAGCAATTCCCCTAGAACGTTTGCTCAGGACACTGTGTGTGCTACTTTACCCCAAAGAGCAGCCTCCAAAGTTACCTCTCAAAGAAACTCCAGCATTCAGTTAGAAGACTTGGGTTCACAAGTAGAATCTCTTAAGCTATCTGATTCATACCCAGATCCCATCAAAAGTGAACTTGATTGCTGTCCCCCCTCCGGTTTTAATAAGGTTGTACCTGAACTGGACCTTAGGAACTGCTTGCCTATTGATGGGTCTACCTCTTTAATAAAACTCCTCTTGACAAGCTCAGAGCAAGAAACCCTTAGTGCTAATCCTGTTCATCAAGAGGTCCTCAAATCTATCCCAGATCAACAGGAAGTTCCTGACCCCACTGCTGTCCTAGGACAGACCTTCAGTGCTCTCCCACCTCAGTGGGAATTTTCTGGTGCTAACTCAGTTCATGGTGAGGCCGTGGGTGAGGCCCCAGTCCCACCAGAGATTCCTGGTGCTATTCCAGTCCAAGGAGAAATCTTTGGTACTATCCTCGACCAACAACGGACTCTTCGAGTGGGTGGGGTTCTTGCCCCAGACCTGCCTATTTTCCTTCCTGTTCCTCCTAACTTAATTGCTACCTATAATGTTCCCCCCAAATGGCCTGAGCCCCAGAGCACTCTCTCATATGGGCTTGAGGTCCAGGGTGCTATGCAGATTTTGCCTTTGGGCTCAGAGCACCCTCCTCTGTCTTCAGACTCAGAGATAAGCTCAGTACCTCCTGCAATGGCTATAAGCAATGTAGAGAATGAGAAACTAGTTCCTATACGCTTTCTGCCAGCTGACACTCAAGGGTTCACATTAGCCCCTGCAAGTGGACTCTTCCATCCTTCATTGGGTATTGACCAGTTTTCCCAGGCCGGTCCCAGCAAATCGGAAAAAGGGCATTCCCAGGTCATCATGACTACCCCAGCTGATGTCAACAGCAAAGCGGTGTCTGTGCCAGCGTCACTTGCCAGTACCTCCACTTCTTCCTATACAACTTTGCTACCTACCTTGGAAAAGAAGAAACGAAAGCGGTGTGGGGTCTGTGAGCCCTGCCAACAGAAGACCAACTGTGGCGAATGTACTTACTGCAAGAACAGAAAGAACAGCCATCAGATTTGTAAGAAGAGGAAATGTGAGGAGCTGAAAAAGAAGCCATCCATCATTGTGCCTTTAGAGGTAAGAAAATACCCAAGGGGCTGGGAGAAGATACCTGTAACCCTTGGGATAATGATCTGTGTGGAGATGACTACCTTCAGATGATTCATTCTTCTGCTTTGGTAAAATGTTGCTTTAAGTTATTTATAAGAATTTGTGGACCGACCTCAAATATGTCTTGTGCAGTGATGCTTAGTGTATTTTTAGGGTTTGTCCCACAAAGCTGGGACATACATACCCTTTCTCCATTATAGGATTTAATGGGGACATGAGGGATTTATATGGAATGTGGTTTTCAAAGATTGCCACTATGCTTCATTTTGAGTAGTTGCATGTCATTTAAAAAATTAAGAGTGGAACAAATTCATTAACTTCCTTGCATCCTTAAAAACCAGAGGAATTAAATTTACATCTTTTTTTTTTTTTCCGCTATAGGGCGCGTGCGCTCACCAGACAGACAGAGAGAGACATAGAGACAGAAAGCGAGAAATCACCCCCCAGGGGGGATGGTCACGCCGCAATCCCTTCTCCTCCATTCTCCTCTCGGGATCTTGGGCACGCACGCACACGCGCCCGGCGTGAGTTTTGCTGGTTCCCATAAATTTACATCCTTTTGAAAAATAAAATGGAATCCCTAATTTTTTGTTTGTTTGTTTTTAATTTTTTTAGAGGGGTTCCAGGGTCCCCACACCACAGATGAGAAAACTGAGACACTGAGGGATCTACGGCATGTCAGGGTCAACTTCAAAATTTTTTTATAATTATTTATTTAATTTTATTTATTCATTTATTTTAATTTGACTAGAGAGAGACACATGAGAGAGAGAGAAGAGAGAGGGAGAGAGGGAAAGTGAGAAAGCAAGTCGCCAGGTCTGGGACTTGAACTGCAGTCAGCCATGTGGGAGTTCAGCACTCCCAACCACCACATGCCACCTGCCGGCTCCATTGTTATTGTTATATATTTTTTTAATTTGACCAGAGAGAGAGAGAGGGAAAGTGAGAAAGCAAGCCACCAGGTCCAGGACTTGAATCATGGTCGGCCATATGGGAGTGTCCAGCGCCTTAACCACCGTGCCGCCTGCTGGTCCCTGTTTGTTTTTGAGAGATTTTTGCTGTAGGGTGCTCCTGCCCCCTGGAGGGACAGAGAGAGAAAGTGAGAAATTACCCCCCCAGAGGGGATGGCAATGCCACGTCCCTTCTCCTCCTTTCTCCTCTTAGGATTTTGGGCATGTATGCACATGCACCCAATGTGTTTAACCCAACGGGTCTGGGACTTGAACTGCAGTAACAACATGGGAGTGCAGTGACGTAACCATTATACCACCTACTGGTCCTACAATCCCTAATCTTGAAATTTTGCCTGAGAGGCAGAACAATAAACACAACTTTCATCCCAACTTTTGGCTGGTGATTTCTACCTGTTCTACCTATCTCACAGGCTTGTCGGGATTAAATGAAAATGGTTTGTAAACTCCAATGTGACATAGAGCATGAGTTTTTAGTATTACAGTTTATGAACCTAAAGTAGTGAAAGTGTCAGTTGATTTAGAATTTATTTAAGAGATTTTATGGAGATGGTATATGCAAACTGTTGATTTTCAGACTTCTAAAACATCTGTCAAGTGTGGAGTTTGATGATTTTTAGATCATTCATTTGAGGCTGTGTTTATCAAGTCTGCTATGAATGCAGGTATAATAGAATAGATAGATTTAAAAATACTGTAAACTTAGGACCAGCAGGTGGCATGATAGTTGAGACACTGGACTCCCACATGGCTGACCATGGTTCCCGTCCTGGACCTGGCAGCTTGCTTTCTCCCTTTTCTCTCTCTCTCTCTCTCTATCTCTATCTTTCTCTCTTTGTATCTTTCTGGTGAGCACATGCACCCTGTAAGGAAACTGAAAAAAAAAAATTAAATAAATAATTCCTTTTTTTTTTTTTTAAGAGGTTTTTGCTTTAGGACACATGTACTCTCTGGAGAGACAGACAGGGTCAGAGATAGTGAAAGAGAAAGTGAGAAATTACCCCCAGGGAGGATGGCCACACCACAATCCTCTTTTCTCCATTGTCCTCCCAGAATTATGGGCATGCAAACACACATGCCTAGCATGAGTTTCAAGCCCTGGGTCCGGGACTTGAACTCCAGCTGGACATGTGTGAGTCTGGCACCTTAACCACCACATCACCTACTTGTCCCTGTCTTGCATATTTTTTAAGCCACCAGCTCTGGGATTCAAATTGTGTAATCGGCCATGTGGGATTTGGTCCCCTTAACTGTTAGGTTGGGGCTAGGCCTCGTATTTCATTCTTCACATATATTATTGGTCCAGAATGCTATTTCCTATTGATTTGAGCCATTGCAAATGAGATCAGACATTTAGTCAATCATGTACTAATAGGCTTTTAAGCTGTTTTTAAAATATTTTGTCATTGTAAACCTTACTGCATAGAATAATCCTTTACTTAAGTCATTTGTGGGAATAGATCAAATGTGACCAGTTCCTGAATGATTTACAAAGAAACATTTAAAACACTTACTGGAGGTATCTACAGCAGAGAGACTTCCCTTTTAAGCTACTGATTTGTAATATTTCTTTTTTTTTTTTAAAAAAAAAGACTTACTTATTTAATTTTATCCATTCATTTATTTTAATTTGATCAGAGAAAGAGACAGACAGAGAGAGAAAGGGAAAGTGAGAAAGCAAGCCACCAGGTCTGGGACTTGAACCAACGAACCATGGTTGGCCATGTGAGAGTGTCCAGTGCCTTAGTCACCATGCCACCTGCTCGTCCCTGCTGCTACTGATTTGTAACATTTCTAACCGACACCACTGCCAGAAACCTACTGTCTGTAATAGGTCAAAATGCCATTTGTTCTCTTCTTCCCCAAACCTGTTTTTTCTCTTATATTATAGGTTCAATGACTTACTGTCTACGTTATCAGCCAAGATAGGAAACTCAGTTCCTTTTGATGCTTCCCTCTCACTCATCTAGGTTCTCTTGCTCTACAAGACTTTTCTTCCTTTTCTTGGCCACTGCTATTGTTGAGGACTTTATCTCCTGTTTGGAATAATTTTAGAATTCTCCTTATTATTAACAAGCGTTTGCTTTACTAATCTGGGTTGTGCGCTAGGGTTGTAATCATGAACATATCAGCTAGCTGGGAAGTCAGGAAGTTGGACAAGCTCTCCTTAGTGCAGTTCCACTTTTCTTTTTAACATTTATTTATTTATCTATTTATTTGTTGTGATTTTCAAGTCGCCAGGTCTGGGACTTGAACCACAGTCAGTCATGTGGGAATCTAGTGCCTTACCCACCACACCACCTGCTGGCCCTGTTTAATTTTTCTGAATAAAATCCCAATTCTCTTACCGAAATACATTTAGTGTTGTGTATATAGGCTAAATTTCATTCAAAACAAAACAAAAGAATACAGAACAAAAATTGTAGTGCCTTCCAGCTGCAGATGAAGGCTAGAATCATTAGCATGAAGTAAATTCAAGACCTTCAAGATCTTGGCGCAGCTGATCTCTGCCAGTCTCCTCACATTATACTTAAGGGTGCGGTAGTCTTTGCCTGCTTCCATTTCCCTAAGCTCTCAGGGCTTTTGCCTAGTCTCCTCACCCTGTCATAGCCTTCCTCTCCCTGTCAAACAAAACTCCAGCATGTACTGTCCCCACAGTGTCATAACCATTTACGGCTGTGTTCTCATTCCACACCAGGTGACTTTGTTTCTTTCCGTACCTGCCTACTTGGCATGTTGATAGGCACACAGGAAATAAGTGTTTGTTAAATGAAAACAAGAGTATATTTGCAATTCAAATAATCGATTACTTAATGTATGTGTTTATATTTGTCGGAAGGGTGCGTGTGCTGGCATGTTTGCCAAGGATAAAGAGACAGAAAGAGAGGGAGAAAGTAGCCCCAGAGGAGTGTAGTCACACGACAACCCTTTTTGTTCATTAGTCCATTCTGTCAGGATTTGGGACATGCACACACATATGCCCAGTAGATTCTAGATTCTTTCAAGGCTGACTGTAGTTTGAGTCCTCGATCTGGCAGTTTGAAAATCACACTGGGCATGTATGCATACACTCCCAAAATTCTGAGAGGAGAATGGAGGAGAAAAGAGTGTGGAGTGGCCATCCTCCCTTTTTATTTTTTTTTTAAGAGAGGTTTTTGCTGCAGGGCACGTGGGCCTGCCAGAGCGACAGTGGAGCTGGGGTGCTGGAGAAAGGGGATTTCAGGATGAGACACTGTCGAGGTGCTTCTCTCTCTCTCCATGTCTCTACTATGCTTCTTTCTCACTCGCCATTATTTAAAAAATGTTAAGAGGCCAGTCAGAGGGACCAGCAGTTAGCGTAATGGCTATGTCACTGGACTCCCACGTAGTCGACCTCGGTTCGAGTCCTGGACCCAGCGGCTTAAAACTCATGCCGGACGTGTGTGCGTGCGTGCCCAAGATCCTGAGAGGAGAATGGAGGAGTAGGGATTGTGGCGTGGCTATCCCCCCTGGGGGGTGATTTCTCGCTTTTTGTCTCTGTCTCTCTCTGTCTGGCGAGCACATGCGCCCTATATCAAAAACCTCTCAAAAAATTAAAAAATTAAAAAAAAAAAAAAGAGGCCAGTCAGAAGCATAGTGGTTCAGGTGGCTGGATCCCACATTACCTGACCTATATAGTTCAAGTCCAGGACCCAAGTGGCTTACAGAACATGCTAGGTGCATGTGGGTTCCCAGAACCCCAGCAGGAGACAGAACTGGGGGAGAAGGGATTGCATCGTGACCATGCCCCATGAGGGTTTTTTCCTTGCTTTTCCTCTGTCTCTATCTCTGTATCTCTCCATTGAACGCGCAGGCCCAGTGGCACAATTTTACAAAAAGTAAAAGAAAAGTAGTGTTATATGATACAAATTGAATCACTGTGTGCCATCTTATGGATGGGTCCTTCGACGTGATAACTGTCTAGTTCTAGAAATGTTATTTTAGACTGTGACACACTTATTTTATCCTTACTGTTGGGAGTGGGGGTAGGGCTAGCCTCACTTGGCTGCTGCTTCTCTCAGTGTTTTCAAACAGCCGGATCTTATTTTGGCATATGTTACGTATGGCATATGGAACACATTTTTGCTACCAACTCCTTCAATTGAGGGCAGATGTTATATGTCCTTAAATATGCCTTTCAGGAATCTCTTTGTATCACTGCTGAGAACTTCAGTAGCATGCTGAACCACAGATCTGGACATAGGGAAA
>NW_006159730.1:2214700-2228491 GCF_000334495.1 Tupaia belangeri chinensis | reverse complement strand
ACCTCTGGGGCCTGGTGCACGTCATGTGTAACCCCAAGTAGGTCAGCAAAACCAGGTTGACCTGCCCTGATTCTGATCCATGAGTGTTCATTTCTGGCTACTTGTTACTACAGTTCAAATCCTACCTTGCCATTTTGTGTATTGTTTTTAAAAGAATTATTTTATATCATTTTATTTATTTATTTTAATTTAAATGTTGACCAGAGAGAGAATAGAGAGAAAGGGAAAGTGAGAAAACAAGCTGGCAAGTCCAGAACTTGAACCATGGTTGGCCATGTGGGAGTCCAGCACCCTTAACCACAACACCGCCTGCCAGTCCCAGTATATATTATCTTATCCGGGAAGAAATAAGTGAAACTGGTTAATACTGTCATCTAGTATCAACATAATCCAAGTTACACTGATTAAAAGAAAATTACTCTGTGGTATGGCACGTGGGCTTGTCAGAGGTGGGAAGCACCCCCTGGGGGAATGGCCATACCACAGTCTCTTCTTCATTCTCCTCTTGGGATTTTAGGCATGCACATGCACCCTGTCTGCATTTCAAGCTGCTATGTCTAGACTCAAACTGTGCAGTGTGCTATATGGGATCCAGCTGCCCCAACTGCCATTCCACCAGTTGGCCGCAATGTACACTATTAAAAACAAAAAAGTCACTTTGTTTAGCTTTATTAGTTTATTTAATTTGACCAGAGAGGGACAGAGTGGGTGAGAGGAAAGTGAGAAAACAAGCCACTAGGTCCGGGACTTGAACCGTGGTAGGCCATGTGGGAGTCCAGTGCCCCTAAACCACCACACCACCTGCTGGCCCCTATACTATTTTTTTAAGCTTTTATTTTTTTATTGTGCTTTATTTATTTTGAGAGAGAGTAAGAGAAAGTGTGCTAAAGAGAAAGAGAAGCAGACACTCTCAACTGGGCCTCCCCACTGTGATTCCCTTCCTCCACCCTCCAGCTAGTCAGGATCCTACGTGGGTGTGCTCAGTGTGTCAGATCTCTCTGGGTCTGAATCTGCATATGGCTTCCAACACTGCAGGTCGGCATGCTACTGCAGCTGGGCCTATACTATATTATATGTAATGGTGGGTCTCCCAGAATGGTGTGTGTTTATTTCACTACAGACTTTTCTCCAGAATTCTTTTTGTTATTCAGTCTCTTGGTATTACATGATTTGAATTACTTGGTGATATCAAAGCTGTAAGTGGTTATTTTCCATTTGAAGTATCTAGCCATTGTGGGGCTAAAGTGGATGTGGCCTGAGTTTTAGCAGGAAGAACAGAAGTAAGGATCTTATTTATTTGCATTATTACCATACTAAAATAAGATTCAACAAGCAAATGAATCAAACCAATCTAGGCAATCCAGGACATTATCTTAATAATGAGACTCAAGTCATATGAATCCAGGTGTTAACTAATTATCATCAGGTCTTTATTTCTGCTATGAATGGAACAAAAGAGACATCTTGCTTTTTCTGATTTAATTAGGACACATTAACACTAAGTCACAGTTTCTCAAAGAAGGCCAAGGTGTTCTCCTGTGGAGAGAGCAATGATTAGAAGGGAAATGCTGGGCCAGCAGGTGGCTTGGAGATTTAAGGTGCTAGATGCCACCTAACTGAGCAGGGTTCTAGCCCTGGACCCAGTGACCTGAAAAATCACACTGGGCGCGTCTGTGTGCATGCACCTCCAAAATCCAGAGAGGCGAATGGAGAAGGGATTGTGGCATGGCCATTCCCCCAATGGGTAATTTCTCTCTTTTCCTCTCACTGTCTCTCTCTCCAATAATAAGTGCTCAACAAATGGTCCCACAGCAAATGCTTATATTAGCAAATGGATGAGATCTTATATTGGATTCAGTAACGTTGAAAGGAGATGTGACCTTTCCCCATGGGAGGTGCTTTTGCTTCTCCTTCTATTTGTCTGCCTTTCTCTGGTGAGTGCACATACCCTCTAGCAAAACAAATGAATAAATGTAACAAAAATTCATTTTATCCACACGTACTTAATGTTATTTGAGCACCTAGTACCCAAAAACATTTTTGTTTTAATTTATTGTGTTGTTGGAGAAGTCGTGACTCAGAAAAATGCATCATGACTTTTCTGACAATTCAATATATATGTTATTTTCACCAAAGATATTCAGATCATGGACTATTTGTAACAGACCTTCAGGTGGAAGGCTTAAAAACAAGGTTTCAGGAAGGTGCAAAGTACTTGAAAAATATATGGCAAAAACTTGTGTTGTTTAAAATTAATGGCATGTGCAGCTGGGATTGTGAGTTACACCAATATTTGGGAAACTCAAAATTCTCAGAAAAGGAAATGGAACACTAAGGCTCTAAGTCATGTACTTTTTAATTGCAAATGCTATTTTAGAAAAAAAAAATTTTTTTAAGAGAGATTTTACTATAGGGTACATGTGCTCACCAGAAGACAGATAGCAAGAAACAACCCCTGGGGAGGATGGCCATGCTGCAATCCCTTCTCCTCTGGTGATCTTGGACATGTACACGCATATGCCCAGCTTGAGGTTTAAGCCGCTGGGGCGGGACTTGAACTGGAACTGTGGTTGCCCATGTGGGATTCCAGCAACGTAACCATTATGTCATCTGCTGGTTCCAAATTTTATTTTTTTAATAGATTTTTGCCTTAAGCTGCATGCACTGGCCAGAAAGAGAGACAGACAGTGAGGGAATGAGAAATCACCCTGGGTGGGGTGAGGGGGATGGCCACACTGCTATCTCTTCTCCTCCATTCTCTTCCTGGAAACTTGGGCATGTATTCACATATGCCTGGTGTGGTTTTCTTTTTTTTGGATTTACTTATTTAATTAAATTAATTAATTATTATTTTAGGGATTTATTTATTTATATAATTCCATTTATTATTATTATTTTCCAGTTTGATTAGAAAGAGAGAAAGGGAAAGCAAGAAAGCAAGCCACCAGGTCCAGTACTTGAACCATGATCAGCCATATGGGATCCAGCTGCCACTGGAATATGCCACCTGTCAGCCACCATTATTCTTATTATTTTTAATTTTCTATAGGGCATATGTGCTCACCAGAGAAACACAGACTGAGAGAGGGAAAGTGAGAAAGCAAGCTGCCTAATACAAGATTTGAATTGTGGTTGGCCACATGGGAGTTCAGCACCTGAACCATCATACCATTTGCTCACCTCCCCCAACCCCTGAGTGATTTTCAAGATGTGGAGTCTGGGACTCAAGCCCTGTCAACCATGTAGAAATCCAGCAAAGTAACCACTACGCCACCTGCTGGCCCTATAAAAGCTATTTGAAGGGGGTTACGTTCCAAACCAAACTGTTGCAAGTTTTACCTCTGGATTGGGTATTTTTTATGTAGAGGGAGAGGTAAATTAGAGAACAAGAGACTTAAACATTTTTCTTAAATTTTTCCTAGTGGTTTGAATATGTTGTTTTAATTATTTATTTTGGGTCACTAGATGGCATAATGGTGATATATCTCTGGACTCCCATGTAGTCAACCACGGTTTAAGTTCCAGATGCACCTGCTTAAAACTCACACCAAGTGCATATGCATGCATGCCCAAGATCCCAAGAGGAAATCGAAGGAGAAGGGATTGCTGTGTGACGATTCACCCTCCCCCACCTCCTGTGATTTCTTGCTTTATGTCTCTCTATCTCTCCAGTGAGTGCACACGCCCTATAGCAAAAAGTCTCTCTTTGAAAAAAAAAAAAATGGGACCAGCAGTTGGTGTGGTAGTTAAGGTGTTGGACACTCCCACATGGCCGTCCATAGTTCAAGTCCTGGACTTGGCAGCTTGCTTGCTTGCTCGCTTTTCCTCTCTCTCTCTCTGTCTGTCTTTGGTCAAATTAAAATAAATAAAGTTAAGTAAAAAATAATTCTTTTTAAAAACAAGAAAAATAAAATCATAATCCTACCACTTAGAGGTAACTATCATGAAATTGTTGGCTTTTTTTCCCCATGTTTGTGCCACAGGGCAAAAGAACACCCCACCCCACCGCCACCCCCCCAGGGGGGATACCTATGCCACAATCCTTTCTCTTTCGTTCTCCTCTTGTGACTTTGGACACGCATAGGAGATATCTATGCCACAATCCTTTCTCGTTCGTTCTCCTCTTGTGACTTTGGACACGCATACACATGCACCTGGCGTGATTCTCAAGCCTTGTATAGGAGGTGTTAGGAATCATAAAAATACAACTTCTACATCAAATGTTCTTTTTTTTTTGTTTTTTGTTTTCTGAGAGATTTTTGCTATAGGGCATGTGTGCTTGCCAGAAAGAGAGAGACAGAGATAGAAAGCACGAAATCACCCCCCCAAGAGGTGGGGGGATGGCCACACCACAATCCCTTCTCCTCTATTTTCCTCTCAGGATCTTGGGGGCACGCATTTAAGCCACCAGATCCAGGACTCAAAGTTGCATGGGAGTCCAGCGATACAGCCATTACGCCAATTGCTGGTCCCAACCTGTTGCTTTTATTGCAGAGAGATATGTCATTGTCTTCCACTTCCCAAAATAAAACCAAAGTGAAATAATCACACCAGCCCAGCTGCAGTGGCTCAAGTGGTAGGGTGGCATTGTGAGTGGCTAGGACCACATGGGAGGGCAAAGTTTGGATCATGGGCCCACCTGAACAGGCTGGAAACTGTAGCACATACCTGTGATCCCCCCTGGGGGAAGGGGCAGAGCATCCTATGCAACTGCAAGATCCTGTCAGCAAAACCTATCTCTCCTTATACTTATTTTAATAAAAATAATCTGGACCAGTAAATGGCTTGGTTGTTAAGGCAATAGGATACCACAAGGCCAACGTGCACTTTGAGTTCCAGATCTCATGGTTTGAGAAACATGCCAGGTATGTGTGTGTGTGCCCAAAAGTCCTGAGAGAAGAATGGAAGAGAAGGGAATGAGGTGTGGCCATCCCTCCTGGGTGGTGCTCTCTCTTTTTCTACCCTAATCTGGCAAGTGCACATACCCATACGCTATGGAAAATTTAAAAAAAAAAAAAAAGGGAAGAAGAATCATAGAAAATGCCACTCCTTAAAGTCTTGAAACAACGTAATTGACAACTGTTTCTATGGTTATAGAAAAAAGAGTTACCGAAGAAGGTAGATATTCATCATATACTTGTCAGTGTGAGAGAGGTCTTACTTTTGTCATTGAAACAGTCATGCTTATGAAGCAGGGGTACCCTGAGGAGCACACATGATGTATACAAGGGTCTGGCCAAACACTCGCCACATAGTCTGTGCCTCAATGTACCTACAGGGTAACAGACTTGTGTATTCATTTCATTACTTTCACCGGGTTTCTCTTGCCGTTTTTTCTTGCTGTTTAGAGAAAACTAACCAAGGTCTTCAGAAATAGCCGATGTACATCATTTCTCAGTATCTGCAAAAGCGTTTTTCCGGCTGGAGGACTAAGATACATTATGAATGAATTGGTTTCACTGTTCACATGCAATGCAGAATTATAGTTGTGGTTTCCTGTGAGACAACTATGCCACAGTTATTTTCTTGTCCTTGTATAATTAGGGGGTTTTGGTGTTTCTGCTGTGTTCTAGACATTTACACTCTGCAGCTTATTTTCATATCGTATTTCACATGCTACACCATTTTGCGGTGAGTGTTCTGTTAAAGAGCAAACGCAGGATCAAGGCAGGAGGAAGTGGGAAGACGAGACAGTGGAAAGCCACAGTCAGTCCAAACCATAGGATTTTGGATCAAGTGGATATAGGTTAGAATTTAGGGAGAAAATTGTATCTATGTTAGTTTCTCCTATCTCTGCAAGAGTAAGTAATTTGTACAGGAGTTAATACAGAATAGCAGGGAGATTTGTCTACTGGGCAACATAAAAATTAAATTGCTTTTTCTATTTACCTAGCTACATTTTCTAGATCCCTTCTAGTGCATTCTGAGAGCATAAAACAAAAATCAAGGCCAGCTGGTGGTGTGGTGAGTAAGGCAGCTGGATCCCACAAGGCTATCTTCTTAGTTCGAGTCTCAGAGCCAGCGGCTTGAAAAACACTCTGGTTTCTCTGCCAGTATTCTAGCAACCATTGCCCACTGATGCGCTCCAATTTCATCCACATATTTAGGATTAGATATGGATTGTAAAAATGCACTATAGCTGAACTTCACTTTGTCCAAATTACAAAAATGAGTCTAAAGTGTGGCCACGCTGCAATCCCTTCTCCATTCTTCTCTCGGGATCTTGGAGACACACGTACACATGCCAGGCACGAGTTTAAGCCACCGGGTCCGGGACTCGAACCACAGTCGACCACATGGGAATCCAGTGACACAGCCATTATGCCAACTGCTGGTCCCCCATTTCAATTTCTTGCCCTTGTCATCCCCAGGACCTTGTGCTTGCCCAGTGAAGTTCCTCATTCCAAGCAGTGTGTGTATTTCCCTGCTAACAATATCTGATGGCCTTCCTGTAAATAAAACTCTGCATTCTAACTCTGATCATTTGTATGCCAATAGGTATTCCTTGTCTCAGTAAATAACTTAGTCACCAGTGGAGGTGAAAAACAAGAAAAAGAAAAACCTGCTGGACACATGCATGCCAAAATCTTAAGGAGAGAATAGAGGAGAAGGGATTGTGGCATGACCATCACTCTGTGGGGTGATTTCTCACTCTCTCTCTCTCTCTCTCTCTGTCTCTGGTGAGCACATGCACCTTAGAGCAAAAACTAAGAAAAACAAGCAAAATCAACTTTAATAAATGAATTAAAGTAGGAAAACAAAACAAAACAGTGTTCAATTTTTATTCCTCTCTTTCAGAGAACCATGAACCAGAAAACTGTCTTCATTATTTATTTTTTTTTTAGAATTATTTTAATTTACTTTATTTTATTATTTTAATTTGACCAAGGCGGAACAGAGAGAGAGAGAGAGAGAGAGAGAGAAAGCAAGCCTCCAGGCCCAGTACTCGAACCGTGGTTGGCCATGTGGGAGTCCAGCGCCCTCAACCACCATGCCACCTGCTGGCCCCTGTCTTCATTATTAATCACATGCTTAAGATTGTTACAAAATTTAAACTTACTTTTTTTTTTTTTAAGGTTTTTGCTATAGAGTACAAGCACTTGCCAGAGAGACAGTGAGAGTACAAGTGAGAAATCACTCCCCAAGGGACTAGTCATGCCATAGTCCCTTCTCCATTCTTTAAGGATAGTGGGAACGAGCACATACCCAACTGGCCTGATTTTCAGGCAGCCAGATCTGGGACTCCCACTGCAGTCTGTCCCCTCAGGGTCCAGTGCTTTAATTACCATGCCTCCTGCTGGCCCTCACAAAATTTAAACTTTGACTTTGGAAAGGAAACTACCTCCTTCCTTATCATTACCATATTTGATCTTTGCAGTGACCTGTGAAGTATATTAGAATTCCCAGTTTGCAGACTAGGAAGTAGAAAGACACATTTTAGAGACCAACAGATGGTGTAATGGTTATGTCACTGTACTCCCATCTGGTCGACCGTGCTTTGTGTCCTGAACCCTGCGACTTGAAACTCATGTTGGGTGCATGTGCATGTGTGTCCATGGTCCCAGAGGAGAATGGAGAAGGGATTGTGGTATGGCCATCCCTCCTAGGGGGTGATTTCATGCTTTCTGTCTCTCTGCTGAATGCAAAAAGCTTCCCCCCCCCAAAAAAAAAGACACTTTTGAAAATGCACTTAAGTGATATCTGCAGTGGCACAGCAGTGATGGAAAGTTCTGCAGTCTGAGGCTAAGTGGGACGGTCCAAAGTCCCATGGTTCATGTGCATGCCGCGTATATACACCAAAGTTGATAATGATACTGGTTGGTAAGGCTGGAGACAGACCATGGCATAATGACCATGGGTGTGCCTGTCTATGTCTCTGTCTCTGTGTTTCTATCTCTAATGAAAGAAAGAAACTTAAGAGTTTAATTTGCAATGGTTAGCAAGTAATAGAGCCATTCTTCCCACTTTAATAAAGGAGAATTACATAATGTCAACTCTAAAAAAGTATTTATTTAGTTTTACTTATTCATTTAACCAGACAGAGACAGAGAGAAGAGGGAAAGTGGGAAAGCAAGCAAATAGACCCGGGACTCGAACCACATTCGGCCATGTGGGAGAGTCGAGTGCCTGAACCACCACACCACCTGCTGCTCCCACATAATGTCATTTTTTAAAATTGAGATACAGGGGCTGGCAGGTAGCATGGTGGTTAAGAGCTCTGGATTCAGATGACAATGGTTACATTGCTGGACTCCCTCATGGCCAACTGCGGTTCAAACCCTGGCAACTTGAAACTCAGCTGGGTGCATGTGAGTGTGAGCCCAAAATCCCAAGAGAAGAATACAGAAGGGATTTTGGCATGGCCATCTCCACTGGGAGATGATTTCTCACTATCTGTCTCTGTCTCTGTCTCTCTGGTGAGTTGCATGTGCCCTATAGTAAAAGTTTCTTGGGGCCAGCAGGTAGCATGGTTGAGGGGTTAGACTCCCACATGGCCAATCATGGTTCAAGTTCTGGACCTGCTGACTTCCTTTTTCTCTCTCTCTGTCTCTTTATCTCTGGTTAAATTAAATAATAATAAGTAAATAAAAGACAGAATTCATTAAAAAGAAAATCTCTCTAAAAATAAATAAATAAAATTTGCCATTCAATGCATGTAAGATTCACTTTTTAAAATAATTATTTAATTTAATTTAATTATTTATTTACATTTATTTAATTAAATTAATTAATTTATTTACATTTTAACCAGAACAGGCCAGAGAGAGAGAAAGTGAGAAAGGAAGCCACCAGGTCTGGGATTCGAACTGTGGTCAGCCATGTGGGAGTCCAGCGCCCTTAACTACCTTGCCACCTTCTGGACTCTCTCTCTCTCACCAGACAGACAGAGAGACAGAAAGTGAGAAATCACCCCCCTAGGGGGGTGGCCACGCAGCAATCTGTTCTCCATTCTCCTCTCGGGATCTTGGGCACGCACGCACACGCTCCCGGCGTGAGTTTTAAGCCACCGGGTCCGGGTTCCCACTGCGAACTGCAGTCGACTACGTGGGAGTCTTGCGACATAGCCATTACGCTAACTGCTGGTCCCTTATTTATTATTATTTTTAACTGGACCAGAGAGAGAGAACGGGAACATGAGAAAACAAGTCACCAGGACCAGGACTCAAACCACTGTCATCCATGTGGGATTCCAGCACCTTAGCCACCACATCACTTGCTGGCCCCTAAATTTACTCTTTAAAAATGTATAGTTCAGCAATCTTTAGTGTATTTGCCAGACAGTGCAATTATTACCACTGTTTAATTATTTTCAAAATTTTTTTTGAGAGGTTTTTGCTATAGGGCGTGTGCACTCGCCAGACAGAGAGAGACAGACAAAAAGCGAGAAATCACCCCCCAGGGGGGATGGTCACGCCGCAATCCCTTCTCCTCCATTCTCCTCTCGGGATCTTGGTCACGCACGCACACGCGCCCAGCGTGAGTTTTAAGCCACCGGGTCCAGGACTTGAACCACGGTCGACTACATGGGAGTCCAGTGACATAGCCATTACGCTAACTGCTGGTTCCTCAAAATAATTTTTTAAAGAGATTTTTGCTGTTGAGCTAGTGTGCTTGCTGGAGAGACATGGAGACGGAGAGAACCTGCAGGAAAATCACCTGCCAGGGGGTGGACACGTTGCAATCCCTTCTCCATGCTCCTCTTGGGATCTTGAAGCACTGACATGTTAATTGTCTCATTTACTTCTTTTTTCTTTTCTTTTTTTTTTTTTTTTTGAGAGGTTTTTGCTATAGGGCGCGTGTGCTCGCCAGACAGACAGAGAGAGAGAGAGAGATAGAAAGCGAGAAATCACCCCCCCAGGGGAGATGGCAACGCCGCAATCCCTTCTCCTTCGTACTCCTCTTGGGATCTTGGGCACACACGCACGCACACACGCCCGGCATGAGTTAAGCCGCCAGGTCCGTGACTCGAACCGTGGTCGACTACATGGGAGTCCAGCGACATAGCCATTACGCTAACTGCTGGTCCTTCATTTACTTCTTAAAACAATTTTATAAAATAAACATTTTTCTCTCCTTCTATTCAATAAGACATTGAAGATGAGTGAGGCCATTTAACTTGCCTAAGGCTGCACAGTTGAGCTGGGACTAGAGCGCTAAGCTTGGGTGGCGTGTGTTCATTTTATCCACTACATCCCAATTTTATGTGCCACATCCTGAGCTAGGGTAACAAGCAAAATATAAAGGACTCAACAAACATGAAGAGTTGGGACCAAGAGGTGGACTGAGGGGTAATCTTACTGAGGTTATTGCTGGTATCTTTCAGACATATAAAACTTTCAAAGATGTTGTGTGAAAACCTTAATACAACTTCATTGGGCAAAAACTAAAAGTTTTAAACATTAATCATATATTTAAACTCTTGGCTTGCCAGTTCTACTGTTGCTGTATTTTAATTTTAAGGTTTTCCTTTAACGGTCTCTTATTTTTTTAATATTTATTTATTTATTCTAAAGCTTAAAAAATTTTTTTACGTAGTGTATTGTGTTCACCAGAGAGGGATAGAGAGAGGGAGAAGGAAAGTGAGAAATCACCTTCTGAGGAGGTGGTACACCACAGTGCCTTCTCTGTTTTCTTCTCAAGATTTTGGGCATGGATGTACACACTCCTGGCATAATTTTCAAGCCATGGGTTCAGGACTCAGACTGCACAATCAGCCATAAGGGGATTCAGCCACTCTAACCACCATGCCATGGGTTGGCTCAATTTTCTTTAATACTAGATTTTTTTTTTTTTTTTAGCTTTTTGCCACAGGACAAAAAAAACACGACCATAGTTCAGTCCTTTCTCCTCTTAGGATTTTGGGCATGCAGGTACACATTCTCAGTTATTTTCTTTTTTTTTTTTTTTTTGAGAGATTTTTTTCCTATAGGGTTTGCGTACTCGCCAGAGATACAGAGACAAAAAGCGAGAAATCATTCCCTCCACGCCCCAGTCCCTTCTCCTCCAGTCTCTTCTTGGGATTTCGGTCACACACGCACATATGCCTGGCACCAGGTCCGAGACCATGGTCAACTATGTTGGAGTCCAGCCTTGTAAACATTACACCAACTGCTGGTCCTTGCTCAGTGTGATTTTTCAAGTTGCCAGGTCAGGGACTCTAACTGAAGTTGGCCATGAGGGAGTTCAGAACCTTAACTACCATACCACGTGTTGGCCTCCTAATATTAATATTTATCTATGAGAAGTTCCAATGTCCCCAAATGTTGAGTACTGTAAATGTTTCATTTTTCAATGAAATGAGTCCTTTAAAAAAAAAAAAAGAATTATTTTATTTAACTTCATTTATTTTTAATTTGACCAGAGAGGGACAGAGAGATAGAGAAAGTGAGAAAGCAACCTGCCAGGTCTGGGACTCAAAGTGTGGTCAGCCATGTAGGGATACAGCGCCTTTAACCACCATGCCACCAACCGACCCCTGAAATGAGTCTTAATTGTGTATTGCATTGTTTACTTGTACATAGTTTTATTTCTTTTTAAAATTGCTATAGTGCATGTGTGCTTGCTTCAGAGAGAGAGAGAAAGAGAAAGCATCTCCTGGGAGGGCAAGCACATTGCAGTCCCTTCTCCATTTTAGAGAACGAGAGAGAACGAGAGAGAAAATATCTGACAGGAGGATGAGCACACTGCAATCTCTTCTCCATTTTAGAGAGAGAGAGAAAAAGAGAGAAAACATCTGACAGGAGGATGAGCACGTTGCAGTCCCTTCTCCATTTTAGAGAGAGAAAAAGAGAGAAAACATCTGACAGGTGGGTGAGCACACTGCAGTCCCTTCTCCATTTTAGAGAGAGAGAGAGAGAGAGAGAGAGAGAGAGAGAGAACATCTGATGGGAGGGTGAGCATACTGCAGTCCCTTCTCCATTATCCTTTCGGGATTTTTGGGAATGCTCACGCAGACACCTGGTGCTTTTTTTTTTTTTTTTAATTTTTAAAAAATGTTTTTGATGGGACTAGTAGTTGGCGTAATGGCTATGTCGCTGGACTCCCATGTAGTCGACCGCGATTCAAGTCCCATACCCAGTGACTTAAACTCACACCAGGTGCGTGTGTGTGCGTGCCCAAGATCCTGAGAGGAGAATCGAGGAGAAAGGATTGCGGTATGGTCATCCCCCTGGGAGGTGATTTCTCACTTTGTGTCTCTCTGTCTTTCTGGCGAGTGTACACGCCCTATAGCAAAAACCCTCTCCGCCCCACCCCAAAAAAGTTTTGGCTTTAGGGTGTTATATATGCTCACCAGAGAGAGGCACTGAGAGGGAAAGGGAAAGTGAGAAATCACCCCTCAGGGTGGGATAGCCATACCGCAGTCCCTATTCCTCCTGGGATCTGGGCATGAATACACACATACCTGGTGTGATGTTTAAGCCACAGTGTCTGAGATTGGAACTGAGACAGTCCAAGTGGCAGACCAATGCCACCTACTTTTTTGGGGGGCGGGGGGAGAGAGGTTATTTTACTATAGACAGACAGAGACAGAGAGACAGAAAGCGGCCATGCCGCTATCTGTTCTCTTCCATTCTCCTCTAGGGATCTTGGGCATGCACGCACATGCGCCCGGTGTGAATTTTAAGCCTCCGTGTTCGGGACGCAAACCACGGTCGAGTACATGGGAGTCCAGCGACATAGCCATTACGCTAACTACTGGTCCCCCCAATGCCACCTACTGACCCCTTTCCTACTGCCCCTACTCCTAGGCTTTTTTTGTTTTTTCTTTAAAGGTTTTCGTTTGCTTGCCTGAGAAACAGGGAAAAGGAGAAATCACCGCCCAAGGAGTATAGCCATGCTACAATCCCTTCTCTTCCATTCTTCTGGGAGTTTGGGCAGCCCTATACATGTTTTTCAGCCGTATGTACAGGACCATGTATTTGGCCATGTGGAATCCAGCTTCTTCAACACCACTCTACCAGCTGGTCCATAAAAAGCCTTATGTTGTAAAGTGCTCAATACAGACCCCTCCAGACATAAACAGTAGTAAATAAGAAGACATTTTATAATTAGAATAGCAAGGATCATTTATTTGTTTTATTTTTAAAAAGAACTAGGCCCATCCTTGGTGATACAGTCAGTATTGTACTGAACTATAATGTTGGAAGCCACATGAAACTTTTCTGTGGAAAAGTTATTCATTTAGCCAGAGATCCTATAGATGTTAGTGCCTCAAGCATATTGTGTGTTCTATTTTCTATTCATTGAAAGAATAAAGGAAGAAGAAGTAACCCTTTCTTCAAGCATCAGAATCATTTTAGCAGTACAGGGCTATCCAGCTGAAAGTGTAAATCACTTCTAGGCAGACAAATCTTGTTCCTCAATAGACGGTGTGAGACTCTAGTATGCGAGTTTCGAAACTGACAAAGCTAACCCTCTGGGGTCAGCTGGTGGCATGACGGTTGAGGCACCTAGATCCCAAATGTCTGACTGCATTGTTCAAGTCTGACCTTGTCTTGGAAAACATGCCAGATGCTCATGTATGCCCAAAATCCTGAAAGGAGAATGGAGAAGGGATCGCGAGGGAACATCTTCCCTGGGGGAGTGAGTTACCGCTTTCTGTTTCTGTTTCTCTGGTGAGCGCATGTGCCCTATATAGCAAACATTTCTCTCTCAAGGAAAAGTAAAAAATTTGCTTTTCTCTGATTAAAAGACAGTTTCCTTTCCTTCCATCTTTCTCCCCCCACTCCTTCCCTTCTTCCTTTTATTTATTTATTTATTTATTTATTTATTTATTTATTTATTTATTTA
>NW_006159730.1:2192873-2211416 GCF_000334495.1 Tupaia belangeri chinensis | reverse complement strand
TTTATTTATTTATTTATTTATTTATTTATTTATTTATTTATTTATTTAATGAGAGAGAACGAGAGGAAGAAATATCCCCCCAAGAGAGGTTTGAGCTACTCGTATTAGTCTTGGATCTAACTGTAACCCCAGATTGTGGGCACACATGTGCCTGGTATACCCTGGGAGGTTTCTGGACGCAAACCAGAACCTTCCTTTGTGGTCAGCCTCAGAGAGCATCAGTTTACCGCCAGACCATCACCTGACCCCATACTTAGAGTTCTACAGAGTCTTTTTTTTCCTGTACGCCAGAGGGTGTACACTGGAGATGTGAGAGAGTGTCTGATTGGGACTGGATGTACTGTCATTTTTTTCCCTCTAGTTTTCTATACCTTTAGGATCCTGAGTATATGCTAGGACTTTTCCTGGCATGTTTTTCTAGTTACCAGGGTTAGGACTTGAACCCTGGTCAGTTATGCAGAATCTGGCTTCCTCTGCGCACTGCCCAATTGCTCTCTATGGGGTCAGCCCAGAGATGTTGGTTAGTTTGAAAACAAGGATTTCAGATCTAGGACATACCAATCACCTCTTTTTAGTTCTTTCCTTGAAAAGGTGGTTATTATTTGTGGTGATCGGCTTAACAGGAGCATCCTCTTTGGATTTTCAAAAGACCCGTTATGGAAAATTCTAAAATGAAACAACAAAAACATTCAAACTGAAAAAACTAAAGGCTGACAACTTCTCTTCTTATGCTGTTCAGTGGCTGCCTTTATTACCTAAGTGGATGCATGCCCACTTACCTGTGTGTCTTCCCAGGCTCTGCCACTCTGGGTGTAGCTTTCAGCAACTACAGTGCTCCTGGTGCCTTGCACGTGCTATTACTTCTGTCTGGACCACACACCTTGCTTCCCTCCTCCTGGATCTTGCCAGCGTTTACCTGCCCATTCTCTGTGTCAGTGGAAATGGCGCTTCCTCTGCGAAGCCTTCTCTCTGTCTTGGATTCCTCTCTATCGTGCATCATGAAAATTGCTTATTGGTTTGTGTTTCTTTCTGAAGCAAGAATGATAATCCCTCTTATATGTCCCTTACCATGTCTGCCTACTGGAGGTACCCATTTGTTAAATTATTTTAATGGGTTTTGGTTCTTTAATGGAGAATGTCAGTTTAAAAAATAAATTAATAGGGACCAGCGCATGGCATAATGGTTACGTCACTGGACTCCTGCATGGTCGTCCACCATTGCAGTCTCAGACCTGGTGGCTTAACTCACGCTGTGCACGTGTGCATGCAGGTTCAAAATCCCGAGAGGAGAGTGGAGGAGAAGGGATGGTAGCATGGCCACAGCCTCCAGAGGGGTGTGATTTCTTGCTTTCTTTCTCTCTGTCTCTTTCTGGTGAGTGCATGCACCCTATAGCAAAAACCTCTCTAAAAATAATTTAAAAATAAATTAATAATTTTTTTTGGAGGGAGAGGCTTTTTTCTATAGGGCACGTGTGCTCTCCAGAAAGACAGACAGAAAGCGAGAAATCACCCCCCCAGGGGGGATGGTCATGCTGCAATCCCTTCTCCTCCATTTTCCTCTCAGGATCTTGGGCAGGTGTGCATACATGCCTAGCATGAGTTTAAGCCACCGTTTCCAGGACTCAAACAGCCGTCAACTACATGAGTGTTCAGCGACATAGCCATTACACTAACTGCTGGTCCCCCAAAATAAATTAATAAATTTTAAAGAGAGGCCCAGCAGGTGGTATTGTAGTTAAAGCGCTGGACACTCCCACATGGCTGACGATGGTTTGAATCCTGGACCTGGTGGCTTGCTTTCTCACTTTCTCTCTCTCTCTCTTTCTGTGTGTCTCTCTCTGGTCAAATTAAAATAAATGAATGAATAAATAAAATTAAATAGATAATTCATTAAAAAATAAATTTTAAAGATAACTTTTTTTTGTAAGAGAGAGATATTTGCTGTAGGGTGCATGTACTCAGTGGAGAGACAGAGAGAGAGAGAGAGAGAGAGAAAGAAATCAGCTCCCAGGGAGAATGTCCACACCAGAGTTCCTTCTCCATTCTTCTCTTGGGATCATGGGCATGAACACACACATCTGGCATGAGTTTAAGCCACCAGGTCTGGGACTTTAACCTCGGTTGACTATATGAGAATCCAGTGACATAACCATTTTGCTATCTCTTGATTCTAAGAACTATTTTTTTAAAGAATTAATTAATGTATTTATTAATTTATTTTAAAATTTGACCAGAGAGAGAGAAACACAGAATGAGAGGTAGAGAAAGCAAGCCACCAGGTCTGGGATTCGCACCACAGCTGATCTTGTGGGAGGCCAGTGCCTTAACCACCACACCACCTGCCAGCCCAAAAAAAGATCATCTTTTTGCACATGAAGGCTTTTAAAGCTGTTTGATCATTTTTATTTTGTTCAACTCAGATCTTTTTGTCTGACTTTTTCAGAAATAAGTTGTGTGTATGTGTGTAAAATGCTTTGATTTTTCTCAGTGAAATAATACATTTTTATTATTTTGCTGTTAAATTAATAGATAATGAGATTCAAAAACTGAGGGTAGTATGTTATCTTACCCCCCCACCCAGGTTATTTATTTATTTATTTAGAGAGGTGGTTTTCTTTTGCTACAAGGCACATGAGATATATAGAGAGACAGAGAGACAGAAGGCAAGAAATCATCTCTCCCCAGGGGAATGGCCATGCCACAATCCGCTCTCCTTCATTCTCTTCTCAGGATCCTGGGCATGCAAGCACATGTGCCTGGCAAGAGTTTCAAGCCACCGGGTCTAGGACTTGAATCACGGTTGACTATGTGGGATTCCAGTGAAATAATCTTTACGCCATTCACTGGTCCTGGTAGTATGTTATCATCGTAAGTGAGCTGTGTAGCATGAATGAGAGATTGTCATGTTCTGAAAATGTAGAACATGTTTGAAAAATTTTTAAATCAATATTTTTGAGAGAAATTTTTGCTACACAATGTGTGTGTTCGACAGAGAGACAGAAAGACCGAAAGCAAGAAATCACCCCCCAGGGGGGATGGCCATGCTACAACCCCCTTCTCTTCAGTTTCCCTCAGGACTTTGGACATGCACACACATGTACCCTATTTGTGTTTTAAGTTGCCAGGTCAGGACTGGAACTGCGATTAATCATGTGGGAGTCCAGTGATCTAACTCTTACACCTGCTGGTCCCTAAAAAGAAAAAAAATTTTTTTAAAGAATTATTTTATTTTAGGTGCCAGCAGGTCTTGTGGCTTGTGGGGTTGAGGGCGCTGGACTCCCACATGGTTGACTGTGGTTCAAGACCTAGACCTGACGGCTTGCTTTCTCACTTGGTTTCTCTTTCTCTGTATCTCTCTGGTCAAATTAAAATAAGTAAATAAAGTTAAAAAAAAGAATTATTTCACTTTAACTTTGTTTGTTTGTTTAAATTTGATGGGGCAGGGCGGGGATAGAAAGTGAGAAAGGAACCTTCAGGTCCAACTCTAGAACCAAGGTCAGCCATGTGACAGTCCAGCACCCTTAATCAACATGCCACCTGTTGGTCCCTACAAGTTTTTTCCCCCACATTTTATTGATTCACAAAATACCTTAAACTAAAAATATGGACAAAGCTAGAATCTAGTTATAAGTGCACTATAATTTTCTTAGGCATTTTTAAAAAATTAATTAATTTACATTCATTCCCTGAGCATCATCACAGAATACAAAATGTGTTTTCCCATCCAGAATATACTGCATAGTGGCTTAACCATACATGTTATTGTCAATAATTTTCCATTTCTAGTTTCTTTTTTTTTGAGAGAGAGGTTTTTGCTATCGGGCGCGTGTGCTCACCAGACAGACAGAGACAGAGAGACAGAAAGCGAGAAATCACCCCCCGGGGGGATGGCCATGCCGCAATCTCCTCCATTCTCCTCTCAGGATCTTGGGCACGCACGCACCCTATAGCAAAAACCTCTCTATATGTGTGTGTGTGTGTGTGCACATATATGTATATATGCACACACACACATATATACACACATACATACATGAACCTACCAGCAGCTCAAGACAGGACAAAAAACCTTAAATATATGTATAAATGTATACGTATAAATCCTTTGAAATATACGTATAAATTCTTAAATATATGTATATATGCATATTTGTATGTGTGTGTATGTATATATTAATATATATATATATATATATATTAACCCCAATTTCTGACCCTCTGCCATTTCCCACCCTCCTCCCACTCTACCTCAGGTCTCTACAGTTGTTTTCCATTCCTTTTTTCCCCACATTTTATTGATTCACAAAATTTCTTAAATCATCTAACTACTTTCAATAGCAAGTTCAGCTGATATGTACATATCTGTGTATACATGACTGACTTTAGGTGTGAAACTCTGAATAGAATGAATACACTATAAGATAGCACCTAGCTGATGCTATATAGCTTACTATGGTAATTAAATAGGTATTTTAAAATATTTTTTGAGAGGTTTTTTGCTATAGGTGCATGCGCTCGCCAGACAGAGAGACATAGAGACAGAAAGTGAGAAATCACCCCCCCGGGGGGATGGTCATGCCACAATCCCTTCTCCATTCTCCTCTTGGGATCTTGGGCACGCACGCACACGCGCCCAGCGTGAGTTTTAAGCTACCGGGTCCAGGACGCGAACCGCGGTCAACTACGTGGGAGTCCAGCGACATAGCCATTACGATAACTGCTGGTTCCCTTTTTTAATATATTTTTAATTTCAAGAAAAGCAGTTTTTTTTTAAAAAATTATTTTGTTTAACTTTATTTATTATTTATTCATTTGTTTATTTAAATTTGACTAGAGAGGGACAGAGAGAAAGTGAGAAAGCAAGCCGCCAGGTCCAGGACTTGAACCATGGTCGGCCATGTGGGAATCCAGCACCTTTAACCACCATGCTACCTTCTGGCCCAAGAAAAGCAGTTTTAATGTTAATAAGTCAAAGATACACTAAGGAACTGCTTAAAACTTAAAGCCAGGAAACAGGTTAGGATTCTTCAAATAGGTACATAAACCTATCGGCCGATCAAGACAAGACAAAAATCCTTAAAACTGGAAAACAAAGCTTAGAAGAAAATCAGCAATTTTTTTTAGTCAAATGTCATAAAACGCTGTTTTACCCATTCAGTCTCGTGTACTTAATCTACTTTTTTTTTTTTTTTTTGAGAGTTTTTCGCTATAGGGCGCGTGCGCTCGGAGACAGAGGCAGAAAGCGAGAAATCACCCCCCGGGGGGATGGCCACACCGCAATCCCTTCTCCTCCATTCTCCTCTCCAGATCTTGGGCATGCACGCACATGCACCCGGCCTGAGTTTTAAGCCACCGGGTCTGGGACGTAAACCGTGGTTAATTACGTGGGAGTCCAGTGACATAGCCATTACGCTAACTGCTGGTCCCTAATCTATCTTCTGTTGTGGTTCGATCTTCCCAATTAAATTCTAGGATACAAGATTCAACTCCAGACTTGTCCCTATGATTAAGTTGGCCATTTTCTTAGTTTTTGAACTCTTATTTCTGTGTCTGTATTTAATTTTCCTGGTATAGCACTCCCTTGAGAACTTCTTGGAGTTCTAGTCTGGTGTAAAATAAAGAAAATTTAATGTGTACTTGCCCCTATCGCCAACCCAAGAGCAAATTTTTAAAAAATTGCTACAGTTGACATGTGCTTGTTAGAGACAGACAGAGAGCACGGGAAAGAAAGAAAGTACCTCCCCCCCAGGGGGGATGGCCATGTGCAATCTCTTCTGCATTCTCCTCTCAACATTTTCAGGATGTATGCCCATACACCTGGTGTGTTTTTCAAGCTGTCTTGTCTGGGACTTAAACCACACAGTGGACCATGTGGTATCCAACTGCTTTAACCTCCGTGCCGACAACTGACCCCCAAACATTTATTTTGTTAAGCATATTATTGAGGGCCCACAGATGACGTGTAGTGGCTTTGTTTCTGTATTCCCACAGGGCCGACCACAGTTCAAGTCTGACCGGTGGCGTGAAAATCATGCCTGGCACATGTATGTGCCAAGATCCGAGGAGGAAAATAGAGGAAAAGAACTGTGGCAGCTCCCCCCGCCCCCATGATTTCTCACTTTCTCCCTCTCTCTCTGTCTCTCTCTTTCCATTGATCACACACCCTATAGCAAAAACCTCTTTAAAGAAAAAAAATTTAAAAAGAGTGTTATTGATTATAAAATAAACAGGAGATTAGTTATAAGAAGTGAGTTTCAGAGGCTAGCAGATGGCTTAGCAGTGATGTCTCTGGATTCCCACGTGGCTGACCAAGGTTCAAGTCCTGGGCCTGGTGGTTTGAACATCATGCCGGTTACGTGTACATGTGTGCCCACGATCCTGGGAGGAGAATGGAGGAACAGGTGTTGTTGTGTGGCCATCCCCTTCGTGGGTGATTTCTCATTGTTTTTGTGTCCCCCCCTCTCTCTGGTGAACATGTGTGTTCTCAGGCAAAAACTTCTTAAAGGAAAAAAAAAGAGAGAAAGTGCATTTCAGGGTCCATTGTATGGTGTGGAGGTTAAGGCAGGTGGATCTCACATGGGTAACTGTGCTGTTTGAGTCTTGGCCCCGCTGGCTTTAGACTCACACTGGGTGTGTGTGTGTGTGTGTGTGTGTGTGTGTGTGTGTGTGTGTGTCTGTGTCCAAGGTGCCAAGAGGAGAATGGAGAAGGGATTATAATGTGGCCATCCCCCGCCCGTGGCGGGAGGGGAGCTGATATTTCGCTTTCTGTCTCTCTGTCCTTGACAAGCACACACATACTGTAGCAAACTTAAAAAAAAATAAAATAAGTAAATGAAATTCTATATGTATCTCACTGATGAGGAAATTATTCTGACTACAAGATTTCCTCTTTGATTTCTTTTAGACAAAAACGGTAGATGCTGCTAATTGGATTTTTTGTTCAGATATGGATCTAGACTAGTAAAAGGTACATGTAATGTCTTTACGCCTGTATCCATGTATCACTGCAAAAGCAGTAGCCCTCAAAATAACAAGAAGAAAATAGGATTTTGTGGAAAGGGAGAGTGTGGCGAATCTGGGAAGGATGTGCTTCAGAGGCTTCAGTCTTGAAAGGAGAATTACTCCTGAGATTAATTTGGAGAAAGGGCCCTCCCACTGTGCTGCTGTTGCCATTTTAATCTGGCTCGTGTTTGTGCATTGTTTCCTGTTAATGCAGAATTGTGTATACCTAGAAAGAGAAGTGAAAATGTTGAATTATCTATAAATTTAGCTCTGAGAGTTACAAAACCTGTTTTGTCTTATTTTTCATAAACATCCTTAATATAATAGTTGATTTCACTTGCCAATAGTCTAGAAATTCTTGCTGCTATTATTCTGTTTTAAAGATGAGGTGTGTAGGTTTTTGTGTTTCTTCCAAGGTTATTTTAGGATATTTACAAATATTACAATATATTGTCGGATACTGAAAATGAATAGGAGTTGTAGAGAAAGCAGCTTAGATGACTAGAAATAGGCGAAGTCTTATAAAATATCTTGTCTCGTCTGATTAAGCAACTTTACCTCTTTGGACCTTTGTTTATCTATGAGATAAGGGAGCTAGAATACATTTTCTCTAATGTTATCCATAATCCTGATTTGAAAAATCCTAATTAAGCATTTTTGAAAATTTCTTCCATTAGCGAGAGGACAAACAGAGAGATACTACGTCCAACAGGATCCTAACACCCCAAGCTACCCCCACCCCCAGCTAGCCCCGCATCACACGTGTCCCCTGTGCTCAGGGAGCTCGCTAGATCCAAACCTGGAGCACCACTCCAGCCATCGCCATGTGGATCCCCCTCCAGAGCCTAAAACCGTGACTTTTAAGAGAATGATAGATCTTCTGTTTAATATATTGAAGAACCTTCTACACTTGTGTTATTAAAATATGAATAATCAATTCACGCAATGTAACAGTCATGATTTCATATGGAAAACAAATAGACTTAAGTGACAAAAACAAATTCTGAATAACTAGAACTACAGCGCGAGGTTTTAGTTTCTGATCATACTTTAAACAGGATCTCGTTTTACGCATTTCACCCCAAATAAGAGAATGAGAATGGCTCTCTTGGCCGACTTCCAATTTCTTTGCCAGTCATTTCTGATTATTCTCTATCAAAAGTCACTCTTACCTAAGCCGTGAGCTGAGATCATCAAATCACCCAGTATAGGAATTGGAACAGATGGTCAGAGGCAATAGAGGTTACCAGCCTATTCTGTGTTCACATCGGTACGGATCTTTGTCCGGTAGCATCACTCTGATAATCGGAGTTAATGTTGGCCCTGGTCACTTTCATTAACCCTCATCTCTACCTGAGATGCGCTCTGGCTTTATTTACTAACTAATTTTACAGAGCAGTCTGCACAGACCTTTGTTGTTTGCTTTAAGTACAATGCTCTGGTTTTGTGAGTATGCCATGCATTAAAAACGTCTGTCCATCGGGCTTTAACAATGGACTTCTCATAAATGTAGATAGCTACTCAGTTTATTTACCCTCCCTGAGCCTGATTTTGTTTTATTTCATTTTATGTTGGTAAACATATATATCACAGAGGTAATACTTCATTTAAAATATACAATTGTAATATATTATGACCACATTACTAAATATTAAGCCATCACCCCAGGAAAAAAAAGTCAGTGTTTTAAAAATATATATGTATTCCAGTATTCAAAGGAAACAAAATTTATCATTGAAATCCAAGGCACTTTGGGCCGGTCTGTGGTGGTGATTAATGCAGCTGAATCCCATGTAGTTGACTGTGGTTTAAGTCTGGGACCTGGTGGCTTGAAAAACTTGCCAGGATTGTGCACTGAAATACTCAAATCCTGAAAAGAAGAGAGAGATGAAGGAGAGGGGATTGCAACTTGACCATTCCCAACATGGACTGCTTTCTCAATTTTCTTTTCCTTCTCTCTGTGTGTCTCTCCGGCAAGTGCACGTGCCTTCTGGCAAGATTTTTTAAAAAGAAAGAAATTCAAAGCACTTTAAGAAATGTAGTTGGCCCAACTGCCATCACACTGATCTGCAGTGCTGAAGGCCAATTACCAACAGTGAATTCAGATCCCAAGTCAACATGAAACACACCAGGTGTATAGCCAAGATTCCAACTTGCTTGAGATTTGGAGAAGAGATTGCCATGTGATGAGAGCCTGTCAAAAGTGACTTTCTGTTCTCTTTTTGTATTCTCCATTGTGCTCTTTCTCATGAAAGAAGTAATTTTTTTTTTTTTGAGAGGTTTTTGCTATAGGGCGCTTGCACTTGCCAGAAAGACAGAGAGAGACAGAGAGACAGAAAGTGAGAAATGACACCCCCCCTCCAGGAGGAATGGCCATGCCACAATCTCTTCTCCTCCACTCTCCTTTATGGATCTTGGGCACACATGCACATGCACCCGGTGTGAATTTAAGCCACCGGGTCTGGGACTTGAACAGCAGTCGACTGTGTGGGAGTCCAGCAACATAGCCATTACGCCACTGCTGGTTCAGAAATAAAATAAATTTTAAAATAAATAAATAAATCTAAGGCTACCCTTGTGCACTCATAATAGAAATGCAAAATGTGTGGAAGTTTGGAAGTTCTTCTAGATGTTAAACATAGACTTAGGATCCAACAATTCCACTCCTAGGTATATATACTCAGAAGAACTGAAAGAAATGATGGATACAGATAGTAATATAGTTGACTGTCTATCTATGGATTCTTTATCTGTGGATTCAACTTCCGAATGAAAATATCAAACATTTTTTTGCTTACATCTGTATTGACCATGTACACATTTTCGAATCCCTTGTCATTATTAACCTTATCAATATAGTACAATGACTATCTTCATGGCATTTGCATTGTATTAAGTATAATTAATAATCTTGAAATAAATTTAAGTAGTCAAGAGAATGTGATAGGTTATATTGAAAAACTATGGTATTTTATATAAAGGATTTGAACATCCACTTATTGCGGTTTCCATGGTGGAGTCCTGGAACCACTCTCCTGGGGGATACCTAGGGATGACTGTATACCAATGTTCATGTGAGCAACAGAATGGATAAACAGAATGGTATGTGTATACAATGGAATATAGTCGTCCCTTGGTATCTTTGGAAATTGGTTGTTGCACCTCCTGTGGATAGCTGTAAATATAAAACGGCATAGGTGCTAGTTGGTGATGTGTTGGTCAAGGCAGCTGGATCCCACATGACTGACTGTAGTTTGAGTCCCAGACTCAGCAACCATGAAAAACTCATTGGGTGCATGTGCATGAGTGCCCAAAATCCCAAGAAGAAAATGGAGGAGACAAGGGTTATGGCATGCCATCCCTCATGAAGGAATCTTTTCTCTCTCCCTCTTTCAATGTGAGCACACATGCCCTATTGCAAATAAAATAAAGTAAGAAATAAAATGACTTTTTTCTTTTAGAGATTTTTGCCTTAAGGTGTGTGTGCTCAACAGAGAGAGAGACAGACAGAGACAGTGAGAGGGAAAGTGAGAAATCACCTCCCTTAACCAGTTTACGTAATGGCTATGTCGCTGGGCTCCCATGTAGTCAACCATGGTTTGAGTCCTGGCCCCCGGGGCTTCAAATCACGCCAGGCTCATGTACGTGTGTACCCAAGATCCCAAGAGGAGAATGGAGGAGAAGGATTGCGGTGTGGCCATCCCCCCTGGGGGGTGATTTCTCACTTTCCCTCTCACTGTCTCTGTCTGTCTGTCTGGTGAGTGCACGCACCCCATAGCAAAAACCTCTCCAAAAAGAAATCACCCCTGAACCCCAGGGGGGATGGCCACGTTGCTATCTCTTCTCTTCCATTTTCCTCCCCAGATCTTGGGCTTGCACACATATGTGCTTGGCATGATTTTCAAGCCACCTAGTCTGAGACTCAAACCACCATGGCATAACTTTTACATGTAACCTAATGCACACCCTCCTGTATAATTTAAATCATCTCTAGGTTACTTAAATATTGTCTTAGAATCAGCTACACATGAAGAGGAAAATATGGGGTCGTCAGAAAAATCATGATACATTTTTTAATTGAAAAACATAAAAACTATGTTTCTTACAACTCAATATATAGATACATTTCTTTAACATTTTGGCTATCAGGTTGCATGGTTGTTAAGGAGCTGGACTCCCACATGGCAAACTGGTTCAAGTCCTGGACCTGGAGGCTTGCTTTCTCTCTCTCTCTCTCTCTCTCTCTCTGTCACTCTCACTCTGTCCCTCTCTGGTCAACTTTAAATTAAATAAAGTTAAATAAAATAATTCTTTAAAGCTTTTTTTCTTTCCAAAAAGTAAGTTAAAACTGTAATTTTTAAAGAATTATTAATTCATTTATTTAATTCCATTTGTTATCATTATTTTTTAATTCGACCTGAGAGAGAGAGAAAGCAAGCCTCCAGGTCCCAGACTTGAACCATGGTCGGCCATGTGAGAGTCAAGCACCCCCAACCACAAGCCACCTGCCAGCCCCTAAAACCATAAGTTTTTTGTTATGCATATTTTGCTGCAATAAAAACCTAAGAAAGAAAGGAAGCAAAGAGGGCCACTCCACTGCATAGTGGTAAAAACAGCTAGATTCCATATGACTGACCACAGCTCAAATTGTGACCCTGTGGCTTGAAAAGCACATTGGATAGGTGTTTATCCATGTGCAAAAAATCCTTAGGGGATGGAAGAGTGAATGAGAAGGGATTGTGGCATGACCCCATTGGGCAGAAATTCCTTTCTGTTTCTCCCTTTCCCTCTGTCTTTTTTTTTTTTAAAGGTTTTTGCCATAGAGTATGATCCCTCGCCAGAGACACTGAAAGGGCCAATGAGAAATCATTCTCCCTCTTCCTCCCAGGGGATATCCATGCCACAATCCCTTCTTCTGGGATTTTGGGCACACATGCACTCGTGCCCAGTGTGATTTTCAAGCCACTAGGCCTGGGACTTGAAATGCTGTCGGCCATGTGGGAGTACCAACACCTTAACCACCATGCCACCTGCTGACCCTCTTTATGCCACTTTTTAAATTATGATTTTTGGTGAACAGTTAATTGATATATATCTTTGTGGTTAAAGGGTAGCTTTTAAAGGCATGCATACAGTGTACAATAATCAAATCAACGACATATCCATATTCCTCTTCAACATTGAACATTACATTATTTGCATTTGTTAATAATTCTACTTTTTGTTATGAATAGGTATCAAATTGACCTTATTTTTTACTCTGCTATGATACCATAGTGTCTTTCCATTATTACTGTTACTATTATTAATTTGACTGAGGGTTGGTACACTTCCTGGAGAAAAACAGACAGCCTGGGAAAGTGAGGAAGCATCCTCCACTCCAATGGACAGTCTTGCTGCAATCCCATCTCCAACTCCTTCCTATCAGTATTGTGTGCACATATGCAGATATACCCCTGTGTTTTCATGTCTGTCGGTGTGGGACTCAAATCAGTTGGTTAGCCATGTGGGATTCAGCCACCTCAGCAACCAGTCAACAGACTGACCCTCTACCTCTTAATTACATGCATTTTTGGGACCAGTAGATGGCATGATGGTTATATTGCTGGATTCCCACATAGTCTACTGTAGTTCAAGTCCTGGACCTGTCGGCTTGAAACTCAACACTGGAAGCCTGTGTGCTTGTCCAAAATCCCTAGAGAAGAAATGGAGGAGAAGTGATTGTGGTGTGACCATCCTTCCAAGGAAGGCCAATTTCTCGGTTTCTGTCTCTGTCTCTCCGGTGAGCACACAGGCCCTATAACAAAAATCTCTCAAAAAAAATTATATGAATTTTTGTGTCTATTACAAATTTTCTAATGACATCCCCCCTAACACCCTCTTCCAAGTCTCCTCTTTCTCTCTCTGGTGAGCACACATGCTCTCTGATCATTAAAAAAATAACTAAAAAGAAAAGAATGTGGAGATATGAAACTAAAAGCTTTCGTTATCTATTTTTTTAAGAGAGATTTTTAAGTTTTTTTGCTATTGGGCTCATGCACTCACCAGAGACAGAAAGTGATAAATCACCCCCAAGAGGGGATGGCCACTCCGCAATCCCTGCTCCTCCATTTTCTTCTTGGGATTTTGTGGACACATGCACAGGCGTCCAGCCTGAGTTTGAAGCCGCTGGGTCCTGGACTCAAACCATGATTGGCCATGTGGGAGTCCAGCAATGTAACCATTATGCCATCTGCTGGCTCTTGTACACATTTTTAAGCCATGTTTTATTTGGTCCTGTTTTTCTACCTGTTTCATGGTGGCTTCATTCCACACAGAGAACTTTAGTGTTTGAAGTTGTGCTGGTGGATGTGGTTAGGTCGGAATCCATTGGTTTCATTGTAAGTGTTTAAGGAAGAATTGAGAACACCACACCCAGTATGTTATGTATTTTTTTCTTACATGAATTCGTTAAAATTTGGAGGGAGCAGTGCATGGGGGAGAGGTCATTTAAAATTGGGAAAATATTGCATGTTGGAATTCCTATTTCAACAAGGAAAGGGTGCTTTTGCGCCAAACTGAAAAACTAGAAACGAAGAGTGAGGAAATGCAGGCACTCCAGCCCTCCTCCAGTCCCAATTTCTGGTTGTGGGAATCTGTTCGGAATCCAACTGCAAGTGGAAAACCCATCTTTGGCTGAGCAGCCTGGGAGGCGGTCCTGCCAATCCCCCAAATGTGCCGCTAAAACTTTGGCCCTTCAAGGCTGGAGCTCGGGCTGTCTTCTCAAGATCTATGCAGCTGTCAAGGTGGCTGTAAGGGGACTGTGACCGGCCTCTGCACTGCCTTTGGACAGTGACCTTGAGACTAGCCTGCTCTCCAGCTGCGCTGGTTCTGTTGCTGTTGTTGAAATGTTAGCGGATGATGGGAAGGGGGAGACTCCTTTGGTCCTGCCTGTTCCCTGGTGTTCAGCAAGTGCCAGCCAAGGTGCCCACTCTCCCATTGCCTACCACTCACAGGGTGTGAGGGCAGTCCAGGAGTGTGTGGGAAGACCCTGGTTTGTTCCACCTCTAGCTCAGACCCTGGCCCCTGGGAAATGAGTGGCTCTGACAGCCAGGCTGGTGCTCAAATGGGCTCCAGCATAGACTTGCTTGGCATCTCTGCAGATGCATGCTCGGTGATGATCTTGGTAGAAAGGAACCAAAAGGATGCGTCCCAGTCTGCCTTTTGGTAGGGCAGGGATTTCTCTGGGAAATGAAGGTCATTGGAAATACCCAGAGCGCAAGAGAAATCCTTCTTCTCTGGCCACTCACAGTAGCAAGTGCATTCTGAAAACTCCTCCCCCTCTCCTCGTCTTCATCCTGTCCTCCTTCTTTTAAGTGGCTTTATTGTTATTTATTAATCCGCCTTTGTCATTGGACATTTATTGACAGAAATCAAATTGCTGTGCTTCTGGGCAAAGCGCCTGCTGCAAAGAGGTGTGGTTCCCGAGGAATGAGACACGCAGCCCAACAGCTGAGCCTACACTGTCCTCACATAACCTCCCTGCCTTAAATATCGCCAATATTTAGCCTTGCCTTATAAAGTAAAAATGCACAATACCTTCCAGAGTTTCAGCAAGCCCGAATGCCCCCCTAGGCTCAGTTATATCTCCTGTAGGTTGGAGGCAGAGCGCCGCACCCCTCCCCCACGCAGACCTGCCCTCAGAGCCACCGAGAGGTTACTAATCAGGGAGACTCCGCCATCGATCCGATGGTGGCGACCTGGGGGATTTGTGTGCATTGTTTTTGTGGAAGCCTCCTGTGATTTCGGCGCGACCAGATCCTCTGCAGCGAACTCCATGTCGCAGCTTGTGGCTGCCTGTGTCCTGTGGTGAGAGCAGAGCGCACAGGAGATCCTTTGTCTAGGAAGGGCTAGGCTGAGAAGATCACTTTGGAGTTGCTAAGCTCTGCATTGCCATTGGCTGCACTCTTTGTGGGGCTGTTTTTGCAAAAGGCATGCCCAGCACGTCTACAGTGCTGGCAGGCCAGGGCTGCCTTTAAACACCATGATAATAATACCAAAAAGCAGTTTGCAGAACTGTTCCACTGTAGAGGCTTCCTCTGCAGAAGCAAGCAAGATGGCTACCTCGTGGGCTTCGCTGTGAAGAATGCAGAGGCTAATTAAGACAGACTTTAAGGGGAAAAAGGGTATTGCCCTACTTCATCTCTATGCAAGGGTTTTTTTCAGTGACTTTTAAAGTGTACATTTTACATAAGCGCTTTAGGTTCTGCCTAGCAGACGATTTTAAATGGTATAAGTAGTTTTACAGTGAAATAGCCAAAAATTCTGGGGAGGTGGGAGCTTTTTTTTTTTTTTTTCTTACACAGAGGCTCATGTTGCAATTTGATTTTTTTTAGGTTGTAAAGGAAAACAAGAGGCCCCAGAGGGAAAAGAAGCCCAAAGTTTTAAAGGTAATCAGCTGTTGATTAAATAATATTTAATTTTTTTTCCATTTCATATAGTATTTTTCTGTCACTTGGGGGTACATTTGGAATACATTTGATGTGAATTCTCCCAGATTTCAGTAGATAAATGAATATTTACTCAACTAAAGTGTTTTCTCTCTTTCTTTTTTTTTTATTGATGTACTGCCTAATGTGCATATTAGCATCCTTTATTTTCAAACTCCACACAAGTCTGCAGAAGGAAAAGTTTATATGAAAAGTGTTTTGAATAAAATTTGTTTTCCTTTGTAGTTCTCTTTGTAGCATCTGCATTTGTGTTGTTGCACCAGTGTGTAAACTTAAGCTCTTTAGGAGAAAGGCACTGTTTGAAGTTGACAGCTATGATCCATTGTGATTTTAATAGACCTTCCATTAAACATTATTTTAAAATGTGATTCCCCCCCAAAAAAAGATCGTTTTAAGGTTGTAGTTTAACTTAAAATGTGTAAGTCATTGAGATCCAGCAGTCAAATTATAATGGCATAATCCCAAATTCTCATTATATCATCATTAATTTTGGCATTCATGGAGCTTTAGGAAAAATGTATGTTTCCTTTATTTTCTATAGTTTGCCTGATGAGTATTTTGTAGTAACCTAATTCCGCTATAAGCTAGCCATCTGTGTTATGAGCTTGATACAGTACTTAGAAGGGTTAATTTAAAAGCATATGGCATCACTGAAAGTTCAAGGCTAGCTGTAGTCTAGTGAATAGGTGCTTCTGTGGTTAAGATTCAAGTGGCATATTGCTGTTAGAAATGCAAGGGATCCTAGTAAGCAACCTGTTTAAATTCAAGAAGAAATAAAATGACATGTGTATAAGTATTTTTAAAATATATTAACCTAATCATAGCCTTCCTTTTGCAAATAAAGTTTTAGCACCCAAAGAGGAACAACATGTTGAGCTATGAATGTGGGCAGAATTTAGTCACATTTGTTTTCCCCGGTTGTATAACATGAAAATGTTGACACCCAGAATCAAACTTTGCATTGCTTTCTAATTTGTCTGACCACCTTGAGTTTCTGTTTCCTGTGTACACAGCATTGCCCTTACACTTTTCACCAGCCAACATATATTTATTTAATATTTTACCACACCATGATGTGCTAGGCACCGTACGATGAATGAAATTGCTCGACACAAATTCTCCCTGGGCCAGGACAAATAGAATTGTGGTTCTTGTCAAAATAAATTAAGCCCTGTTATATTTTTCTTCATCATATGAATCCATCTACCCTCTTTATTTCCTTCCCCTCCCTCAAATGTAAAAGTTTATCATTAAAAGTTCAACTTAGGTTGCCTAATCTCTTTCTATACTGTCTGTATTGGGTATACATTATCCGAGTGTGAAATACTCTTGCTGTTATAAATGGCTCTCAAATTTGGCGGGAAGGGAAGGTAGGAAAAAAAAATGGATAGACTAGTCCTGTTGGCGAGATTGCCTCCTACCTCTGCTAGGAAGTAAAATTGGGATTCGGAAGTGCCATTTAATTCTATATTTATTTTGTTAGTCTGTGGGTATCCTGTCACCTGAAATAAATTTCAGAAATAAATATACCATGTGTCACTTTTGGAATCATGACAGTGGATTCTGGCTTAAAAAAAACAAAACAAAGCAAAAAAAGCCTGGGGATGGCCAATGCCATTTGCCGCAGGAAGCAGAAATGAATTATTTCCCACTATAATGTATAGTTATAGTTAATGATTATTGTAGAAGAGTGGTGAAATGCTCAGAGAGAAAAAGATTAATTATTAAATTTTATTATTATTATTTTTTAATTTGCATGGAGAGAGAGAGAAAGTAAGAAAACAAGCTGCCAGGTCTAGGACTTGAACCGTGATTGGTCATGCAGGAGTCCAGCGCTTCAACCACCAGACCACCCACCTGCTGCCCTCCCCCCAAATTCTTTTTAGATATTAGCATTTTCAAATGTTTTAAAATAATTTGGTAAGCATCATCTTTTCCTTTCCAAAGAAAACTCTTTCTTTGCTGCCCCATAGAAATGTTAAAAACTTCTAGATTTGATCATGATGTGTATAAAACGTAGCTAGAGCAAATGTACAATATTATGTCATCCTACAGGATGTTAATAAAATAAAACCCAGGACCAGCGAGGTGTCATGGGGGTTACAGCAGCTGAATCCCACATGGTATAGTGCATGGTTTGAGTCCTGGACTCAGTGACTTGGAAAACACGCTGGATGCATGCATGTGCGTGCATATTCACAATCCCGAGAGGAGAGTAGAGGAAAAGGAGTGTGGCGTGGCCATCCACCCACGGGGTCATTCTCACTTTCCCTCTCTCTCTCAGCTCTTGCTGCTCTCCAGTGAGTATAGGCACCCTATAGTAAAAACCAAAAAAAAAAAAAAAAAAAAGAAAGAAAAGAAAGAAAAAAGAAAAGAAAAACCCATGTTCTGGAAGGGAGAGTAGAAGCAGAAGATCGCCAGGCCTGCTGATGGTGTGATGGTTGAGACTGCTGGATCCCCCAGGGTCATCTGTGCGGTTTGAGTCCTAGACCCAGTGGCTTGAAAAACATGCCAAGCGTGTGTGTGCCCAAAATTCTGAGAAGCGAACGGAGAAAAGGTTGTGGTGTGCCCATACCCCCAGGAGGTATGTTCTCATTTTCCCTCTCTCTGCTTCTCCTGGCAAACACAAACACTTTCTAGCAAACTAAACAAAATAAAATAGTAAAGCAAGAATAATTTATTTTTTTAATCACAACTTTCAGCTTAAGGTTTCTTTTTTTTCTTTTCCGAGTTAGAGATTTTTGTTATATGGCATAGTGTTTTCCAGAGAGACAAAGATAGACAGAAAGCAAGAAATCACTCCCCTCCAGGGGGGCGTGGGCGATGGCCACACCGCAATCCCTTTTCCATTCTTCTCTTGGGATTTTGGGCACACAGGAACACACATCTGCCACGAGTTTTAAACTGCTGGTTCTGGGGTTTAAACCATGGTTAACTACATGGGAGTCCAACAATGTAACCATTATGCCATCTGCTGATCCCTCAGCTTAAGGTTTTTTTTTTTTTTTTTTTTTTTGGGAGTTTTTTTTTTTTTTTTTTTTTTTTTTTTTTT
>NW_006159730.1:2165302-2192716 GCF_000334495.1 Tupaia belangeri chinensis | reverse complement strand
CGAACCGCAATCAATTATGCGGGAGTCCAGTGACATAGCCATTATGCTAACTGCTGGTCCCACCTCAGCTTAAGGTTTTATGGTGAAGACATACTGGGTGAATTCCATCCAGAATTGTTTTTTTGTTTGTTTTTAAATAATTATTTATTTATTTAAGTTCTCATCATTACTTATTTTTCTAATTTGACCAGAGAGAGACAGAGAGAGACAGAGAGACAGAGAGAAGGAAAGTGAGAAAGCAAGCTACCAGCTCCAGGGCTTGAACCGTGCATGGTATGTGGGAGTCCAGCACCATAACCACCATGCCATTTGCCAGCTCCACCACCCAGATTTCTAATGTGAGTCTACAGGTTACAACTTGGTGTCCTTTCACTGTTGATATTGTGTCAGAGATCTTGTCTGTTTCCTTGGACTCTGGCCTTTCTCATTTTCAGATCTTCTGGGTTCCTTGTCCTTTGTCAGTGTACATGCTACAGGTATCATGACTAACTTTTTTTTTTTAAAGAATTATTTTATTGGGAACCAGCAGTTAGCGTAATGGCTATGTTGCTGGACTCCCATGTAGTCGACCGCGGTTCGCGTCCCGGACCCGGTGGCTTAAAACTCACACCGGGCGCGTGTGCGTGCGTGCCCAAGATCCTGAGAGGAGAATGGAGGAGAAGGGATTGCGGCGTGACCATCACCCCTGGGGGGTGATTTCTCGCTTTCTGTCTCTATGTCACTCTCTGTCTGGCGAGCGCACGCGCCCTACAGTGAAAATCTCTCCCCCCCAAAAAAAATTTATTTTATTTAACTTTATTTATTATTATTATCATTGTTATTTCCCAGTTTGATCAGAGAGACACAGAGAGAGAGAGAGGAAGTGAGAACGCAAGCCACCAGGTCTGAGACTTGAACCGTGGTTGGCCATGTGGGAGTCCAGCACCTTTAACCACCATGCCACTTGCCGGCCCCCATGACTAATTTTTTATCATCATATTCTCTTAGGAAGTAGTTGGAGTAGATGAAGAACCTTGTTAAGGAAACTGGGTATAGAATTTGAGACTTACTACATTCTGCTTAGAATCCGCGACCTATTTAATCCAGTTGTGTGCCTGAAATTATGTGGTCTGTCTCATATCTCTCCTTTTTTTATTAACTTACATTATTTTATTTATTTACTACCACTATTATTATTTTATTTATTGTAAGACATGGATGCTTGCAAGTAAGAGACAGAGAAAGAGAATGAGAAAGTGAAAAAGCCAGCCACCACGTTCAGGACTCAAAAAACTGACAGCCATGTGGGAGTCCAGCACCTTACCTTACCCACCATGACATATCTCTCCTCTTTTTTTTTTTGGAGAGGTTTTTGCTATAGGGTATGTGCGCTGGCCAGAAAAGGCAGAAAGAGAGACATAGAGACAGAAATTGAAAAATCACCCCCAGGGGAGATGGCCATGCTGTAATCCGTTCTCCTCCATTCTCCTCTTGGGATCTTGGGAGTGCACACATGTATCCGGTTTGAATTTAAGCTTTTAAGTCTGCGATTCGATCCGTGGTCGACTACATGGGAGTCAAGCGACATAGCCATTACGCTAGTTGATGATGCCATATCTCTCCTCTTAAAAGGAAATTTGGTATTTGGGCCAGCAGGTGGTGGGGAGGATAAGGCGCTGGATCCCACAGGGCCTACTCAATGATTCAGTTCTGCCCAGCAGCATGAAAATCCTACTGGCATGAGTGCATGTGTGCCCAACCCTGAGAGGAGAATGGAAGCAAAGGGATGATGGTGTGTCCATCCTCTCTGGGAGTGATTTCTTACTTTTTCTCTCCGTCTCTCAGGTAAGCTCATGTGCCCTATAGGGATTAAAAAAAAAATTCTAATATTGGGGACCAGCAGGTGGCATGGTGACTAAGGTGCTGGACACTCCCACATGGCCAATCATGGTTCATGTCCTGGACTCGGAGGCTTGCTTTCTTGCTTTCTCTCTCTGTCTCTCTGGGTTCAAATTAAAATAAATGAATGAATAAATAAAATTAAATAAATAATTTTTAAAATTCTAATATCTATATTTATATCCATATATAATTTTATTTCAAAAATTTAAAATTATAGAGTGATCTCAAACCTCTGACTAGAGAATCTTTTTCTAATTGAAAGGGCGATATCTATCTTGAAGTACTCTCAAGGGTCAGATCCAGGATGTCGGAGCAGGGAAAATGAGGGATAATTCTGCACGACATTCCCATGCAAATCCTACTAGAGCTCACTAGAGTTATTTCATGTTTGGTTTTTTTGGGGGGTGGTAGGGGGGTTTTGCTATAGGGCGCTCGCCAGACAGACAGAGAGAGAGATAGAAAGACAGAAAGCGAGAAATCACCCCCCAGGACGGATGGCCGCACCAAAATCCCTTCTCCTCCATTCTCCTCTCTGGATCTTGGGCATGCATGCACACGCGCCCCAGCGTGAGTTTAAGCCACCAGGTCCGGGACATGAACCGCCGTCTACTACGTGGGAGTCCAGTGACATAGCCATTATGCCAACTGCTGGTCCCAAGTTATTTCATGTATATGAAGATAGAGAAGGGAAGGGAGACAGAAAATAAATGTGCCCCCACCTGTGTCCTCGTGCCATGATCCTGTCCGTCTCAGCCAGTCCAGGTCAAAAGCACACATATGCAGGCCCAGTGCACTCCTGGAATGGGCTCCCAGGACCTTTCCCCTGAGGGTGCATTCCTGTTACTTCTGTGCTACTGTGCGGCCTGTTTTCACGTGCAGATGGAAATTCATTAGTTATGCTCCCATTGGGCACATAAGGCTTTCCTTGGCTGTTGACTGAGGTTGAGATGTGGATTACTTTCAGTCCTCGATTCATGAGCTTGGGCTTGTAAGTGATAGGATATGGAATTCCTCTTGGAAGAAACGTTTATGGAAATAATCTCTGTGTATGTGTCTCTGTGCATGCGTGTTCCCACGTGTTCATGTGTGGGAGGATATATTCCTTTGTAGAAGGCCGGTCTTATTTTTTTTTAAGAATCACTTAATTCAATTTATTATTACTTTTTAATTTGACTAGAGAGAGACATGGGTGGGATGGAGAGTGAGAAGGCACGCCGCCAGGTATGGGACTCAAACCATGGTTGGCCATGTGGGAGTCCAATGCCTTAACTGCCTCACCACTTGCTCGCCCCCAGAATATCAGTCTTAAGGTAATATTGTTAGATTATCAGTCATTATCTCTGGAGAAATAACCCAGTCAATGTCTTATACAGAATTTAATAAAGGAATCACAAGAAATATGGTCAGGGTTAGGGGAAATGCTGGGAATGAAGAAAGGTCCCAGTGCTAGCAAAGGCAGAAATCGTCAGTTATTACTTAGTATCCATGGGGCATTATTTCCGGGATCCTTTTCACCCCTCCACATAAAGCAGATCACAGTGCTCAAGTCTCTTTATAGAAAAATGCTGCAGTATTTGCATTGAACTCACTAACACCCTCATGTATACTTTAAATCATTTCTGGATCTCTTAAAATACCTAATACAATGAAAGTGCTATGTAAAAGCTATTTTGTGTAGGAAAAAAAATGAGAATTAAAATAGTGTGTATGGGGACCAGCAGTTGGTGTAAGGCTATGTTGCTGGACTCCCATGTAGTCAACCGCAGCTCAAGACCCGGACCTGGTGGATTAAACTCACGCCGGGTGCGTGTGCGTGCGTGCCCAAGATCCTGAGAGAAGAATGGAGGAGAAGGGATTGCAGTGTGGCCATCCCCCCTGGGGGGGGGGGTGATTTCTTGCTTTCTGTCTCTCTGTCTCTTTCTGTCTTACACACGGCCTTATAGCAAAAACCTCTCAAAAAAAAAAAAATTAGTGTGTATGCGATCAGTGTAGATGAACCAATCATAGACCTAATGAGGTGACACGTCAGCAGTCCTGTCACACTTTCCATCTGATTGATTGTATCCTTGAAGGTAGAACTCTTGCATAGTGACCACAAAACCGTGGGAGGGCTGACTGGATGAACGCTCCTAGGCTGAAGGGGCAAGGAAGCAGAACCCGGGTAGGTGGCTATAGCTGGACAGGTTGAGTAGGAGGCATTGTGGCCTGTGATAAGGGGCTGATTTGCAAGAACTCATGGGTAGAGGGTGATGAGAATCCTACTTCTCATCTCCTATTGCTTTCATTGGGTGATTCCACTGATAAGGTGGAGAGTAGAAGTGCCCTCACGTGGGACACATCCTCTCAGCCTCCTGGGACATGTGAGAGAATGTAGAAGGTGGAGAGTGTGACCAACATGTCTGACTACATGGTTTGATTCCTGGACCCGGCAACTTGAAAAATGTACCGGTCATGTGTGCAGGCATGCCAAAATCCTGAAAGGTTGTGGGAGATAGAAGAGTGGGAATCGTGGCATGAGCATTGCCCAAAGGAAGTGCTTTCTCCCTTTCTCTGTCTTGCTGCCACGCATGCTGGGTTTTTTTCTTTTTCTTTTTGTCCGTTTTTGCCATAGGACATGTGTGCTCAACAGAGAGGGAAAGTGAGAAATCACCCCATCGGAGGGATGTCCATGCCACAATCCCTTCTCCTCCATTCTCCTTTCTGGATACACCCATGCCAGGCACTTTAACCAACATGCCTCCTCCTGCTCACCCTCACCCCCTCGTCCTTTTCTGGCAAGCGTAAGCACCCTTTGGCAACATTTTAAAAAGAGAAAGGGAACATTGATACATTCTATAATTACCTTTCTTGGCTGCTAAGGGACATTTTCCAGTTATTTGTTATAACATTTCAAAGTGTATTTAGAAGATCTGGATGAATAAATATAAAGAAATGTCAGTGGATATTAAACCAGGAAACTGTCTACAGAAGCTGATTTAGAAAACTCTGTGATCTTTCTTGTAGGTTCTGCACTGACAGCCCTGATTTTTACTTTCCTTCCTTCCTTGATGACGCTGATTAAGGAGAAGTCGTGGGCATAAGACTTTTATCATACCAGAAGAGTACAGGACTCTGGCATATACTTACACTTCTATGTCTTTCAGAAACGTTTTAGTGCCAGCCCCATAGCCTAGTGTTTAAGAGAGCTGGATCCCACATGTCCAACCAGTTTGAGTCCCATTCTAACAGCTTAAAAATCATCCCGTTCTAACAGCTTAAAAATCATATGGGGGGAAGGGAGGAGGCACGATAATTAAGGAGTTGGATCCCCAGATGGCCAACCATGGTTGAGTCTCAAACCAGAGGCTTGAAAATCACACTGGGAGCATGTGCATGCATGCCCGAAATCCTGAGAGGAGAATGGAGGCAAAGGGATCGCAGTATGGCCATCCCCCCCGGGGCTGATTTCTCAATTTTCCTTTCCCTCTCTTTGTCTCTCTTTGGTGTGCCCTCGTTCCCTCTGGCAAATTAAAAAAGAATCAAATCATAAGTGAATCACATTCAGATCTGCTCATGATTTGCATGACATAGTGACATTTGAAGTATCTGGTACCATTGCCTAGTCCTTATAAAATGTTCAGTAAGTGTTCCTTTCAGAATACCATCACTTACATATTTTTTTTAGGTTTATGTTTTATTTTTTTCATCAACAAGAGAGCACCTCTACAGGCACTTTATACCCTGATGCGTTCTCAGCCCTGAGCCAAGGTTTTGCACATGCCTGGCATACTCAGGGAAGTCTGCAGATGTGAACACAGAACCATTCCATTGGTCAGCCTTGAAGAATGTCACACTTTATCATTGTGCTACTGTCCGGCCCCAACATACAATAAATATTTTTTAAGCACATATCAAATGCTGGAATTACTCCAATGAAATGTAAGACCTATGTTATTCTTGCCTTCAAGGAAATTAGGCTAAGGAAAGGCAGGCAAAGAAATAAAGACAAATTAATTAATTATATGTTGAAGTAAGTGCTTTGAAGAAAACCAAATGAAAAGTGCAAACATTGAGGGAATGTCAATTGATGTCTTTGAAAAGTATTTCTTTTGTTTATAAATTGTTATTATGTATACTAGTATTTGTTATAAGCCACTAAAGTAGATATAATTGAATAAACAACTTATTATCTGAGAGGTTTTTGGTATAGGGCATGTACACTCGCCAGACAGAGAGACAGAGAGCGAGAAAGTGAAAAATAGAAATCAACCCCCAGGGGGGATAGCCATGCTGCAATCCCTTCTCCATTCTCCTCCGGGGATCTTGGACGCACGCACATGTGCCCGGAGTGAGTTTTAAGCCACTGGGTCCGGGATTCGAACTGCGGTTAGCTACATGGGAGTCCAGCGACATAGCCTTTAGGCTAACTACTGGTTCCCAATAACCTTATTTTTTATTTATTTTATTTTGGAGGGGGGAGTTTTTTTTTTTCGCTTTAGGGCATGTGCACTCACCAGACAGACAGAGAAAGACATAGAGACAGAAAGCAAGAAATCACCCTCCAGGGGCGATGGTCACGCCGCAAGCCCTTCTCCTCCATTCTCCTCTCGGGATCTTGGGCATGCACGCACACGCGCCTGGCGTGAGTTTTACGCCACCAGGTCTGGGATGCGAACTGCGGTCGACTACGTGGGAGTCCAGTGACATAGCCATTACGCTAACTGCTGGTTCCCAATAACCTTGTTTTTTTAAGAATTGGCAAGTAGCAGTTCCTAAAGACTTTTTAAATGTGCACTCATCTGCAACTTTGTTTCAGTTAGTAAAAGAACGAATTGGTAAAATGATAGTGTTTAACTCTGATTAGAATGCAACGTTTTATTACTTATAGCAACATGTTGCACATTTATGTCCTAAATCACTAATCCTCGAGAAAGAAGGTACCCTATGTCGCCTGTTAGAGCCCCCACAGCAAGCCAGGCTACATCTGTGTTGATAGCCACTTCCCATCACTGGTATTACAGCCTGGGCTCCACCCCCGTGGCATCAGCAGTGGTACTGGATTCTCATGGGAGTGGGAAGCCTGTTGTTTGTTGTGATCATTTCATTGTATATTATAGTGAAATAGTGGTAGAAATGGGGTCCACAGTGGATGTGTGGTGCCTTGGGTCATCCCAGGACCAGCACCATCTCCTTCCCCAGGTCTGTGAGGGATTGTCTTCCTGGAGCCTGGTTCCTGGTGTCAGGAATGTTTGCAACCACTGTGTTTTATCAATCACGGAATTTGACCACTACTCGGGGGAAAAAAACAACCCTGCCTTTTTGATAGAGTTCTTCATAGTTCCTGGCAGGTGATTTCAGACTTACGGACGTAATGAATCAGTGAGGAGAACTTTGTGTGGGTGAGAAGAGTATCCACAAAGGTATAAATAAAAACCAAAAGAACAGGAGCTAGTGGGTGGCGAAGTGGTAAGACGCACAGTTGTAACACGTGAGGGTCTGGAAAATAACCCCATAAAAGAATTCCCCTGCCCAGTTTGGAGATTACCCTGAGTGCACTGGGAACAGGCTTGCCCATGCTGGCTGAGCCTGTGGTTGGATCATAGCAGTAGAATTCTGCGGGGAGTGTTCTCTTTCTCTCATTGAATAAAGAAAGTAAATTCATTAATTAAAAAAGCAAAACACAGTGCCAGCTGATGACAAGATGGTTAAAGCAGCTGGATCCCACAACACGAACTGTATGGTTTTAAGTCCTAGACCCAGTGGCTTGAAAAACAAAACTGGGCATGTGTGCAAGCATGTCCACAGTCTCCAGCAGGAGAAATGGAGAAGGCGCTGCAGATGACCATTGACCCTGAGGGCTGCTTTCTCACGTTTCTTTTCTCTCTGGCAAGTAGACATGGTCTATAGCAACATTCAAAAATAAAAAATAAAAAGGCAAAAAATTCCACAAAAGCATCAATGGAAGAAGGCAATCTCAAAACGTAGTGGAGTAATATAAATTTGGTAATTTAGTTTTTTGACTCAACACATGGTCTTTATTTTACTTGTTATGTCATAAACTGGCACACACCAAAAAAAAAAAAAAAACTGTTAAAGATGTGTGCTCTTCCATCAGTGTTTATTCACACGATCAAAAGCGCACATGGGATTTCTGGTTTGCACACAGAAACTGGTAGACCATATTGCCCAGAGAGGATCAGAGTGATCTCAGGGTCGAGTCTCACTCACCAGGTCACACCCTCACTCATTGAGTGCTGGAACATGTATATTTCCAGTGACTCAAGATGCACGTTCATTCTGTGATTTCTAGGAATGATCCCAAACAAAGAATCAGAGTGAATAAAAGCCAAATGGTGTTGGATGGGCTTGAGGAAAATTTCATTCAGGCTACAAAAAAAAAGTCTGTTGAATTTTTCCTTGTCCACAAAAGAGCATATGCTTTGTGTCTCCGATATTTATGCTCATCTGGTACTGTTTGTGTTTTGATGGTGGTGAATTTATACTATTTCCGAGGTCTACCTTCCTTATTCTGTCTCCTTACGCTGCCTAGAATAAATTCTCTAGGAATAGAAAGAGCCCAATAGTAAGTTCATTAAATTTTTTTTTAAATTCTTTCTGGCTTGTTTTTTGTTTTTTGTTTTTTTTTTTTTAAAAAAAAGCTTACCAGAGAGAGACAGAGTAAGAGAAAGTGAGAAACCAAGCTGCCAGGTGCAGGACTCAAACCATAGTTGGCCACGTCGTGAGTCCAGAGCCTTTAACCATACCAGCAACATAGCCATTATGCCATCTGCTGGTCCCATATTCATTTATTTATAGAGAAATATTTGTGCTATAGGGTTCGTGCACCCACCAGAGATACAGAGATAGAGAGAAAGAAAGTGAGAAATCACTTTCCAGGGTTATGGCCATGCCACAATCCTTTATCCATTCTCCCCTTGGGATTTTGGGCATGCATGTACATGCGCCTGGCATGAGTTTTAAGCTACAGGGTCTGGGACTAGAACCACAATAGACTGCTTCAGAGTCCAGCGATGTAACCATTACGCCATCTGCTGTTCCCAACCCCAGATCATGAGTACATGACTTCTTGCCACATTCAGGTAGGTATTAGGACAGGAACCCAGAATGCTCCTATGTAGGTCAGCTTCTCAAGAGTGTCGTATTATTCTACCCCTGCTCCACTGTCCATAACCTGGTTGTTCGTAGTTGCTAACAGAGTATCTTGTGCCCGCAGTCAATAAATTTGTGAGTTCTGGGACCAGCAGATGGCATAATGGTTATGTTGCTAGATGCCCCCAGTTTGAGTCCTGGACCTGGTGGTTTAAAAGCCATGCCAGGGGAACAGCAGATGGCGTAATGGTTACATCATTGGATTCCCATGTAGTCGACCGCAGTTTCGGTCCTAGACCCGATGGTTTAAAACGCACGCTGGGCACATGTACATGAGTTCCCAAAATTCTGAGAGAAGAAGGGATTGCCATGTGGTGATCTCCCCCAGGGGACGGTTTCTCACTCTCCTGTCTCCCTGGTGAGTGCATGTGCCCTAAAGCAAAAATCTCTCTGAAGATAAAATTAAGTTAAATTTGTGAGTTCCGTGCATCCTTGAAGTAATTCATATCAGTGTCTAGCTTTAGTCAAGTAGGTCTGAACTTCAGAAATCAGTGGAATGACATGTGGGTCTTTAGGAGAAACTACGTCTTCCAGTCATCAGACTGGCTCTCATAGTTTATGTAAGGAAAACATTTCCTTCAGTGTTATAAGGTGTTTTTAATTTATTTTTTAATTTGACCAGAAAGAGAGAGAGAAAGTGAGAAAGCAAGCCACCAGGGGACCAACAGTTGGTGTAATGGCTATGTCATTGGACTCCCACATAGTCCACCACGGTTTGAACCCTGGACCCAGTGGCTTATACTCATGCTGGGCGTGTGTGCGTGCATGCCCAAGATCCTGAGAGGAGAATCGAGGAGAAGAGATTGCAGCATGGCCACCCCCCCACCCCCCACCTCCCAGGGGTTATTTCTCCCTTTCTGTCTCTCTTTCTGGCGAGCACAGGGCCCTATAGCAAAAGCCTTTCAAAAAAGAAAGAAAGAAAGGAAGAAAGAAAGAAAGATAGAAAGAAAGAAAGAAAGAAAGAAAGAAAGAAAGAAAGAAAGAAAGCCAGCCAGCCAGCCAGCCAGCCACCAGGTCCGGGACTGAAACCGTTGTTGGCCATGTGGGAGTGTCCAGTGCCTTAACCACTATGCCACCTGCTGGTCCTCTCATATGTTTTTTACTTAAGAAAACCCTGGGTTCAGATGTAGTTCCATTACTGCAGTGCTCTGTGAGGGAGAGACCCTCATTGGAAGGTTGCCAATTAATATCTAGAGACTTCCCAGTATGCTGGAGGTCCTTCCACCCATAAGCTGGGCTAACAGAGGCTAGGGGTGTATTTTGTTTTCAGGGCCCTGTCGAGGTCCTATCTCTATGCCTATCTGTTTCTCTGTCTCTGTCTCTGCCTGTCTGGCGAGCGCACGCACCCTATAGCAAAAATCTCTCTTAAAAAAATAAATAAATAAAAGATAGGTGGATTGCACATGGCCAACCGTGAAGCTTGGTTCCTGAACTCAGAGGCATGACCAACATGTCAGTATTCTTGTGAAGTATATTACCACCCGCTCCAGAACCATCTGACCTTTTGCTTGTAAATACTTCACCATGTCTCTCCTAACAATAAGAATATGATGTTATATAACCACAGTATATGTATCAAAGAGAAGTTTAATACTGATTTAATTTAATGTCATTTAATACAGAGTCCATTTTCATTTAAAAAATTTATTTTTTTAGGTTTTTGCCATAGGGTGTGTGTGCCCACTGGAAAGAGACAGAGACATAGTAAGAGGGAAAGTGAGAAATCACCCCTTGGGTATGGCCATGTTGTAATCACTTCTCCTCCATGTTCCTCCCAGGATTTTGGGCACATACACACATGTGCCTGGCATGATCCTCAAGCTTCCAGGATTCAAACTATGATTGGCTGCTAGTGTCCACTGAAAAATATTTCAAATTTGGGACCAGCGAATGGCATAACTAAACTGACTTTAGATGGCGTTGCTGAACTCCTACATAGTTGACCGAGGTTCAAGTCCCAGACCTCGCATCTTGAGACTCAAGGTTGGCGCATATTTGTGCGTGCCCAAAGTCTCAAGAGGAGAGTGCAGGAGAAGAAATGCAGTATGGCCAGCCGCCCTTGGGGGAGATTTCTTTCAGTCTGTCTGTCTGTCTCTCCAGTGAGTGCATTTGCCCCATTGTAAAAATCTCTACCTTAAATTTTTTTTTGAATTTTCCCCTAACCAATTTTTTTTTAGTCTTTTTCCTTCTTATCTAGCATCTTTTCCTAGACCGAGTCTTGCAGTTGGTTATCATTGTTGCATTTAATCGGTCTTTCTACCATTGCCCCTCTCACTCCATCTCTCTCTCTCTCTCTGTATCTTTTTGTGATTGATGATTTTTGAAAACTACTTATCTTTTGCATTTGAATAAAATCTGTAGGTTCTAATGTGAAGCTATCTAAATAACTATGAATAAATTTTAGATTTCAAATAAATTGTCCAGTCAGTGTTGAGCCATTGAGGGTCATTGTTTGAGATTATCGAATGCCTCTAGGATCCTAAATTCCTCTTTAGAAGAAATGAGTAGATTCGTAAAAATAACTGTATTTGTGCAAATACAGAGTAAGTTGATTTGCTACATTTGTATCAGGTGGTTTCAGGGGATGGGAGCTAATGACTTGCTCTTTACTATTAGCTCACTGAAAAAAAAAGAAGGGAAAAATTGAAAAGTGGTGTTGATAGAGTCATAGGGAAGCATGTACCAAAAACATTCTTGGTAAATCATCAAGTTTTTGGTGAGCCTTATTAGAAATGTGGAGGGTATTTGATGAATAAGATAAATTGAAATTGGGGCCGGCAGGTTGCACAGTGGTTAAGGTTCTGAACACCCACATGGCTGATCATGGGCCAAGTCCCGGTCCTGACAGCCTGAAAGTCACACTGGACGTGTGTGCATGCATGCCACAAATCCCAACAGAATGGAAGAGAAGGGATTGAGGCATGGCCATCCTCCCTAGAGGTGATTCTTGCTGTCTATCTCTCTAACTCTGGCGAGCCCTCATACCTTTTGACAAAAATCTTAAAAATACATGTAAATAAATGAATACAATCTATTCGAAATGTTAATTTTGTCATTCCACTCGTGAAATCTAGTTTATGCTGCCACTTAGTGGACATCCTATCACAGCTGCAATGTAAATGAGAACATTGCATTTGAAATTTAATGTAGCCATTCAGGGTTTATTTAAAGCCTCTGATATTTAATCACTTCAGTATTACAAGTTAGGACCATCATCATTCTGAGTTACCTGAGCCACATTTCCAAAGGTACTATGCATGAAGGCAAAAGATATCATTATAGTATAAGGTCTGACATGCTAATAGTTGTTCAATGTATTTTATTTAAATATATATATATATATATACCTCTGGGGTTGGACCTTGCTACAACCTCTTCTCCTCGATTCTTCTTTGGGGATTTCGGACATAGACACACGTGCCCAGCAAGAGATTTAAGCCACTGGGTCTGGGACTTGAACTGTGGTCGACTATGTGGGAGTCAAGTGATGTAACCATTATGCCATTTTGTGGTCCCTGTTTTTTTTTTTTCTAAGTTTTACTTATTGCTTCCCCCCCCCTTTTAATTTGACCATAGAGACAGAGAAAGTGGGAAAGCAAGCTACCAGGTCCAGAAGTCAAACCATAGTCAGCCATGTGGAAATCCAGAGCCTTACCCACCATGCCACCTGTCTGCCACTCAATCTAATTTCTATAGAAAAATAGTGAAGATTAATCTATGTGCTGTCCATGGTCAAAAACAAAACAAAACAACAACAACAAAAACCAAAGATAATAGGGGCTTGCAGGTGGTGTGGAGGTTAAAGTGCTAAACTCCCACATGACTGACTTGTCAAGTTACAGACCTTTCGGATTGCTTCCTCACTTTCCCTTTCTCTTGCTCTCTGTTCAAATTCAAATAATAATGATGAATAAAATAAAATAACTATTTAAGACCAAAAAAAAAAAAAAAAAAGGCCAGCAAGTGGCGTGTGAAGCTTGAGTCATTGGATTCCCTTATGGCCGACTGCAGTTCAAGTCCCAGACCTGGCAACTTACTTTCTCACTTTCTCTCTCTTGTTCTCTCTCTGCGTGTGTGTGTGTTTGTGTGTGTGTATGTGTGTCCCTCTCTGGTTAAATTAAAATAAATATATAAACAAATAAATAAAGTTAAATAAAAAGTAATTTGTTTAAAGATGATGTACCTATTCTGTTATTGTCATTAGTTCTTTTTTTAAAAATATTTATTTATTTATTATTGTCATATTATTTTTCACATGAGTTTTGCCAGAGAAAGACAGAGAGAGAGAGCGAGAGGGAGAGTGAGAAAGCAAGCCGCCAGGTCCCGTACTCAAACCATGGCCAGCCATGTGGGAATTCCAACACTTTAACCACCATGCCACCTGCTGGCCCTTATTCTCATTAGTTCTTAACCACATCATTCCATCTTGGACTGTGTGACCTTTGAGGGACCCTGAATTTGCTGAGTGGAGAGACTATAAATGTGGCACAAGTCTTATATTTTGAAGAGTAAATGAATAAAACTTCCTTTTAAAGCATGGTTTTATTTAATGTTCTATTGGCTAATGTAATCAAATGGGTAATTTTGATTGAGATACTTGCTGGTAAAATGTAGGGATAGTTAGTGGGATATAGGAGAAAAGCTGATGTTCGGGATGGGGCTGACCAAACATAGGATTCCAAGGGAATGTGACATTGGCTTCATTCCTTCTTTATCTCACCTTTGCCTATCCTTGTCTTCTATGCAACCTTATCTTACCAGCAATTTACACAAAGGAAAGAAGCCCAACCCGGATGAACCTAATGGACACAAAGTTAAAAAAAAAAAAAAAAAAAAGATAACCAATTGTCAGGTCAAGGTACTCTGCAACCTAAGACCAAGTTGTTATAAATGAAAATAAATAAATAAATAAAAGGATTTCTTTTTGAGCCAGATAGGAAACAAATAGCAAAAGAGAGTCCTTCAAAGTATATGTATATGAAAAACAATCCGGGATCAGCAGTTGGCGTAAAGGCTAAGTTGCTGGATTCTCATGTAGTTGACTGCAGTTTGAGTCCCGGACTAGTGGCTTAAACTCACACTAGGTGCTTGGGCAGTGTGCCCAAGAGAAGAATGGAGGAGAAGGGATTTCGGTGTGGCCATCCCCCGGGAGTGATTTCTTGCTTTCTGTCTCTCTGTCTCTATGGCGAGTGCATGCGACCTATAGCAAAAACCTCTCCAAAAAAAATAATAAATAAAAAATCCATGAAAATTACCTTTGAGTGGAATTTTTTGTCTTTTTTTTTTTTCTTGGACAAAGTGGAAAGCAAGCCACCAGGTCCAGGACTTCAACTGTGGTCGGCCACATGGGACTGTCTAGCACCTTAACCACCACGTCACCTGCTGGTCCCTCAGTGGGGCCCCCCGGGGTTTTTTTTTTTTTTTTTTTTTTGTTATAGGGCACGTGCGCTCACCAGACATACAGAGACAAGAGAGAAACAGAAAGTGAGAAATCACCCTCAGGGGGGATGGCCTCGCCAAAATCCCTTCTCCTCCATTCTCCTCTCAGGATCTTGGGCTCACACACACACGTACCCGGCGAGAGTTGAAGCCACTGGGTCCAGAACTCAAACCGCGGTCAGCTACATGGGAGTCCAGTGACATAGCCATTACACTAACTGCTGATCCCACCTTTGAGTGGAATGTACAGTTTTCTCATTATAACTGCAGAACCATACAGTAGTCTCCTCACCATCCATGCTTACGGTTACCTACAGTCAACTTTGGTCTGAAAGTTATACATACACTTTATAATAAGATGTTTGGAGGAGAGAGACATGCATTTACATAGCTTTTATTACAGGCTGTTTTAATTGTTAGATTTTATGGTTGTTATTTGTGTTCTATGACTAAGTTATAATTTTTTTTTTAGAATTATTTTATTTAAATTTATTTATTTATTTCTAACTTGACCAGAGAGGAGGAGAGAGAGAGAAAGCAAGCTGCCAGGTCTGGGACTTGACCTGCAGTTGGCCATATGGGAGTTCAGCATCCTTAACCACCGTGTATGCCACCTACCGGTCCTTGACTATGTTATAAATGAAAGATTATTATAGATCTGTATGTATAGGAAGAATAAAGGTACATATAGGGTTTAATATTTTCTCCATGTTCAGGAATGTACTTGGGGGTCTTTGAATGTAGTTCCTGGGACAAGCAGGTGGCATGGTGGTTTAGACATTGAACTCCCACATGGCTGACAATGGTTTGAGTCCCAGATGTGGTGCCTTGCTTTCTAACTGCCCTTCCCCAACCCTTGTCTCTGGTGAGTACTCATGCTCTATAACAAATTAAGATAGTAATAATACTAAGTAAAATTAAGTAATTCTTAAAAAGAAAAAAAAAAAGCAATGTAGTTCCCTCTGCTAAAGGAAATCTACTATACTACAGTCCTGAGTATAATCTATTACCCAAGGATAACATGTCAAAATGTAGTTAAAGTTTGTTAGGGAGGGGGAACTAGTACAGATGGCGTAATGGCTATGTTGCTGGACGTCGATGTAGTTGACTGCGGTTTGAGTCCTGGACCTGATGGCTTGCTTTCTCACTTTCCCTGTCTATCACTTGCGCTGTCCCTCTATGGTAAAATTAAAATAAATAAATGAATAAAAATTTGTTAAGGTGGAAATTCCAAATTAATCAATATGAATTACAAGGACTTAATTTTTTTTAAATGTGTGTGTGTGTGTGTGTGTGTGTGTGTACAGGTATAAAAAAACTGCACTCTTGAATGGAATTAAACAGTGTACAAAGAAAAAGTAAAAGTACCCCTGTATACTCATTTTCCCTCGTTTCTTTCACAGCCCATAGAGCTGTAATATATTTTTCCAGAATATAGTCATTATACATGCAAGTATACCTATAATTATGTACACATGTAATCATACAGGATTAAAAATAATTTTTTATTAATGGCAGCATTATTTTTTAACTATTTTGATTATAAATTGATCCATAATTCATCCATAATAGTTGTATATTTATTAGGTATAAAATAATTTGAATACAGGGACCAGGAGGTGACATGATTGTTGGGGCACTGAGCTCCCACATTGGCTGAATGTGCTTGGGGTTTAGACCTGGTGGCTTTCTTTCTCGCTTTCTCTTTTTCTCTCTTTCTGACTCTCTCTGGTCAAATTAAAATGAATAAATAAGTGAATGATGTTAAATGAAATAATTCTTAAAATTATAATGTGAATACAATGGGAAATAAATAAAGCTAATTCTTCGGTTTCTTTTACGCAGTGAGACTGGATAAAATTCTCTTAGCAATTTTGGAACGTGTCATACACGACTAGCTGTGTTCACCATGGCTATGCCGCCGTTTTTTGTTATAGCGTAGTTTACACTTAGTGATATACTTGGGAGGGGACCAGCAGTTGGTGTAATGGCTATGTTGCTGGACTCCCATGTAGCCACAGAGAGAGACAGAGAGACAGAAAGTGAGAAATCATGCCCCAGGGGGGATGGCCATGCTGTAATCTCCATTCTCCTCTCAGGATCTTGGGCACGCACATACGCACACCCAGCATGAGTTTAAGCCACCGGGTCCAGGACTCAAACTGCGCTTGGCTACATGGGAGTCCAGCGACATAGCCATTACGCCAACTGCTGGTTCCTCTTGTGAATACTTTTTTAACAAATGGAATTACAATCATGTGCTGCATAATAATATTTCCATAAAGGAGGGATTGCATAAATGACAGTGGTCTCATAAGACTAAGAAGGTGTTAAAAAAGTTTCTGTTATCTGATGACGCCCTGGCTAACAATGTCAGAGCACACTGTATTGCTCACGTGATTGTGGTGATGTTAGTATAAGCAAACCTGTGTACGAATACATGCAACGTATACTGGATAGTTATACATGACTATTTTACATGTTTATAGTTATAGTGTTCACTTACTATACTGTATATTTTATTGTTTAGTGTACTTCTACTTTCAAAGAAAATCAAAAGTTTTCTGTAGGGACCAGCAGGTGGTGTAGTGATTAAGGCACTGGGGTCCCATAGGGTTGACTACGAATGAAGGCCTAGACCTAGATCTTGAAATTCACAGCAGGAACATGGGTATGAGTGCACAATATCCTGAGAGAAGAATGGATTAGAAGGGATTGCAGTGTAGCCATTCCTCCTGAGGGGTGATTTCTCAACTTCTCTCTCTACCTCTGTCTTTGTCTTTCTCTCTCTCTCCGGTCAGTGCACATGCCCTAATGGCAAGAACTTTCCTAAAAATAAAGTTTACTGTAATCATTATGCCACGTTATACCATCAGCAACTACGTCCACTTCATGTTTACACTGTCTTTTCTTTGCATCATTTTGTCTTGTGCTTGATTTAATCTCATGTTTGGTTCGTCATTGTCCCTAAGAACACAAAATTCTGATCTTTCCAGTCATAGGCTGGAAAGATGAATTTCCATGTTGAATGACTGACCTCAAAATAGAATTAAAAGTGCTTATGATTGAGGACCAGAAGTTAGCATAATGGCTATGTCGCTGGACTCCCACGTAGTCGACTGCGGTTCACGTCCCGGACCTGGTGGCTTAAAACTCACACTGGGCGGGTGTGCGTGCGTGCCCAAGATTCCGAGAGGAGAATGGAGGAGAAGGGATTGCGACATGACCATCCCCCCTGAGGGGTGATTTATCGCTTTCTGTCTCTCTGTCTGTCTGGCGAGTGCATGTGCCCTATAGCAAAAACCTCTCCAAAAAAAAAAAAAAAGTGGTTATGATCCCAATAAGGTAGAATCTAAAGATGGTTATTGCGCCCTAGTCAGGCCTGTCCCATTCCACTGTATCTATGATGTGGAAGAATAAGAACAAAGTGCAGGATCTCCATCGAAGGCAACAGGACTTGAAAACATTCAAGAAGGGCTTATATCAGATATGCAGAAATGTCTAATAAACTGAATTGAAAACTGGTCACAGAAGCATTTTCCTCTCAACATCATGATGATCATGGTCAATGCAAGCAAAAACCTCCTCCAAAAAAAAAAAAAAAGTGGTTATGATCCAATAAGGTAGAATCTAAAGATGGTTATTGCGCCCTAGTCAGGCCTGTCCCATTCCACTGTATCTATGATGTGGAAGAATAAGAACAAAGTGCAGGATCTCCATCGAAGGCAACAGGACTTGAAAACATTCAAGAAGGGCTTATATCAGATATGCAGAAATGTCTAATAAACTGAATTGAAAACTGGTCACAGAAGCATTTTCCTCTCAACATCATGATGATCATGGTCAATGCAAAATTTTGTTTGTAGTGTTGAAAGGAAATGCTGAACTATCTGTGAAGTTGCACTTCCTTCTAGCCCTCTGTGGCTTAATCAGTCCAAGAGTTATTTATTCCATAACGTGAGAGTGAGTTGTGACTCTGAGAGTCTGATGTGACAGCTGAAGAATTTGTGCATAAGCTGATTATGGAGGAAAATTCTTTGTCCGAGCAAATCTTCAATATGGATGATCCATTCTGGAAACAGATGCCTGAAAGGACTTTCATCCTTGAGTCAAACTCAATCTCAGGTTTCAAGGCTTTTAAAAATAAGATATCAGTCCTGCCTCAGGATAATTTTGCAGGCTTCAAAATGAAACCTGTTTTCATCTTGCACAGTGAGAGGACCTTCAGTAAGAGGTCATCAGTGACCAAGCTCCTCTTCAAGATGTCCTTCTAAATTACAGTGCCAGCAAAATGGAGAAGCACCGCTTGGAGAAGAATATATCTTTCAAGATCTTCCTATTGATAATGCTCCTGCATATCCTCCATTTTTTTGGTGGTTTCACCCCAATATCAGAGGTGTTTCTCCTGAATATTGTCTCAATCCAACCAATAGATTAAGAAATTATAGGAATTCCAGGGATCAACAGTTAACATAATGGCTATGTCGCTGGACTCCCACGTTGTCGACTGTGGTTCGCGTCCCGGACCCGGTGGCTTAGAACTCACGCCGGGCGCGTGTGCGTGCGTGCCCAAGATCCCGAGAGGAGAATGGAGGAGAAGGGATTGCAGTGTGACCATCCCCCCGGGGGGTGATTTCTCGCTTTCTGTCTCTCTCTGTCTGTCTGGCGAGCACACGCGCCCTATAGTGAAAACCTCTCAAAAAAAGAAAGAAATGATAGGAATTCTGAAAGAGAAATGCAGTATATCCCTACTCATTATTGGAAACTAAAAGATTCTAATAGTAGAGCATGCAATGTTAGTTACCAGAAACTGGAAAGGGGACGGTGACTGGGGAGAATTTGATTTAAGAGATTCAGGATTGTATGAAATAGTTGGAATGAGATAGAGAACATTATAGCACAATAAAGTAAAGAGACTTGGCCACAAGTCAATATATATTTTAAAATAACTAGAAGAGCAGATTTTTAATATGTGCAACACAAAGTAATGATAAATGTTGGAGCTGGCATATATTTTTAAAGGATTATCTTATTTAAATTTATATATTTATTTAGGTATTTATTTTAATTTGGTGAGAGAGAGAGAGAGTCAGAAAGCAAGCCACCAGGTCCAGGACTCAAACACTGTCGACCATATAGGAATCCAGTGCCCTTAACCACCATGCCACCCACCAGTGTCCAAGATGGTGTATATGTTTATTGTCTTGATTTGACCCTTAACATTGTATACATGTTTGAAAAAAAACACACTGTATCACACAAAAATGTACAAGTCTTATATGTAACTAAGAATTTAAATAATTCTTTGTTTCAGTTGCTGGAGGGCACACATACTTACCAGAGAGGGAGGGAGAAGGAGAAGACCTCAGTGAATCATGATCACACTGTAAATCCCTTCTCCATCTCTTCATCCTGTTGGGATTTCGGTTATGCAAGCATTACATTCCTGTAGTGTTTGTCAAGCAACCAGATATGAGACTTAAACCCTATAGCCTACCAAGTGGGATTTCACTCCTTTAACTACTATGCCATGTGGCCATCTCAAAAATTATTTTTAAGCAAAGTTGGTATCATGGGTCATGGGGCTGGCAGGTGGTATTGTGGTTATGAGTGCTAGTCTCCCACATGGCTAAGCACAGATCAAGTCCCAGACCAGGCGGCTTGATTTCTCACTTTCTCTCTCTCTATCTCTGTCTCGCCTCTGTCCCTCCTTTGACAAAATTAAAATTAATAAATAAAGTTAAATAAAATAAGTCTTGGGACCAACAGTTGATGTAATGGCTATGTTCCTGGACTCCCATATGGTACACCATAGGGCAAGTCCTGGACCTGGTGGCTTAAATTCACAGAGGAGGGAGGGAGACGGCACTCTCTCCAGACCTGGAGGAGAAGGGATTGTGGCGTGGCGATTCCCCTTGGGGGGTGATTTATCTCTTTCTGTGTGTCTCTCTCTGTCTTCCTGGAAAATGCACACACCCTATAGCAAAAAACCTCTACAAAAAAATAAAATAAATTCTTTAAAGAAAAGTAGGTATCACAGCTTCTTGGGGGGGGAGAGGAGGAGGTTTTTGCCATAGGGCATGTTTCTTTACCTGAGAGAGAGAGAAATGATGAGAGCAATAGTGAGAAATCACCTCCCTGAGGGGATGACTTCACCATAATTCCTTCTCCTTCATTTTCCTCTTGGGTTCTTAGATGTGCATACAAACACATTCAGCCTGAGTTTTAATCTGCTGGGTTTGTGACTCAAACCGAAGTCAACTATGTGGAAGTCCAGTGACGTAACCATTTCACCATCTGCTGGTGCCTAAAATTATTTCCTTTTTGCCATGTGAATTTGGAAGGTAAAAGAACAAGGTCGTTAAGTATGGGGTACTTGAATGAAAATGTGTCGACACACTTAAATAATGATTCGGTATTCTCTTCTGGAGATCACTTTGCCTAGCCTAGAAAGTTTACATGTCTACTTTAATAGAAAAGTAGGAAGAACGTTTCAACAATGAGGTGGAAGAAATCAAGTTACAAAATAACATCTATGACATATATTTCATTTTTGTCTTTCTTTTTTGGGGGGGAATGTGAAAGGGGAGGGCAGAGGTAGTATGCATTCTCCAGAGAGAGTCAGTTCAGGGAGAGAGAGAAAGCACCTACAGTGTGGGAACGGTCATGCCAAACTCTCTTCTCCAGTTCTCCCTCCTTTTGGAATTCTGGGCATACTCGCTGGCACATCTAGGTCCAGGACTCAAGTCCTGAAGTGAGTTATGTGGGATCCATCTCTCTTCCAACATGCCATGAGCTGGCCCTTATTTATTTATTTATTTAAATACAGTTCACAGGAAGCCAGCAGGTGGCGTGGTGGTTGAGGACGCTGGACTCCCATATGGCCGAGCACAGTTCAAGTCTTGGACCTGGCGGCTTCTTTTCTCACTTTATCTCTCTCTCTCTGGTCACATGCAAATAAATATATAAATACATAAATAAAGTTCAATTTTAATAATTGTAGTTCATAACATAGAATATATTGCTATTTATACACTGACTACATAGTAAATACTTACATACTAGATACATACATAGTTTGCTATGAGTAGATAGTTGGGAGAACTTCTTGTTTTTCTTATCTATTTCTTTTTTTTTTTTTTTAGATAGTTTTTTGCTATAGTACGTGTGCGCTCACCAGAGAGACAGAGAGAAAGTGAGAAATTGCCCCCCAGGGGGGATGGCCACACCGCAATCCCTTCTCCTCCATTCTCCTCTCAGGATCTTGGGCACTCACGCACACATGCCCGGCGTGAGATTAAGACACCGGGTCTGGGACTCAAACCGTAGCCAACTACATCAGAGTCCAGGGATATAACCATTATGTCATTTGCTGGTACCTTTCTTATCTTATTCTTACTTCTGTTTGTTTTTGCCAGAGGGCACGTCCAAAGCAACACACAATGGGATATGATCTTGCCTCAATCTCTTCTTCTTCATTTCTCCATTTAGTCAGGCTTTGGGGCATGCATGCACATGTGCCTGATGTGGTTTTCCAAGCGACCAGGGTTAGGATTTGAATCACGCAAACTGCCATTTGGGATCCACTTCCCTTTAACAGTAGGTCTTGAGATGTGAATGTAATAAAATCTCTGAAATTTGAGACCAACAGATGCTGTAATGGGTATGATTGTAGTTTGAGTCCCGCAACCAATGGCTTAAAACTCAAGGCAAGCATGTGTTTATGCGTTTCCACAATCCTGAGAGGATACTAGAGGAAAAGGGATTGTGTGTGCATGGCCATCCCTCCCGTGTGTGTGTGTGTGTGTGTGTGTGTGTGTGTGTGTTATGATTTCTTACTTTCTGTCTCTCTGGTGAGCACATGCGCATTATAGCAAAAATTTCTCTTAAAAACAAAACAAAACAAAATAAAATAAGGGGATGGCAGGTGACATGGTGGTTAATGACAGTGGACTCCCACATGGCTGACTGTGGTCGGAATCCTGGACCTGTTGCCTTGCTTTCTCACTTCACCTTTCTCTTTCTCATTCTATCCCTCTCTGAACAAATTAAAATAAATAAATAAATCGAGTTAAATTTTAAAAAGAATTTTTTAATAACAAAACAAAACAAACCCTGAAAATTTAAGATGAAATGAAACATATAAATTCTAACCTTGTGATTAAAAGTCATATTGGACAGGGAACCAGCGGTTAGCGTAATGGCTATGTCGCTGGACTCCCACGTAGTCTACCGCGGTTCACGTCCCGGACCCGGTGGCTTAAAACTCACGCCGGGCGCGTGTGCGTGCGTGCCCAAGATCCCGAGAGGAGAATGGAGAAGGGATTGTGGCGTGACCATCCCCCCTGGGGGGTGATTTCTCGCTTTCTGTCTCTATGTCTCTCTCTGTCTGTCTGGTGAGCGCACGCGCCCTACAGGGAAAATCTCTCCCAAAAAAAAAAAAAAAAGTCATATTGGACACATAAAAACCCATTCCCTATGTGCGAAGCTTCCAGATAAGATTAAGCCTTGAGGCTGGATAAGGGTCTAGTGGGAAAGAGGTAAGAACCCTAGGTATGTGTTTATTTGTAGTGAGATATCATTGTAAATTCATGATATTATTACAAAAATAGAGGTAACTTTCCCAAATGTTGACGTCTTTAATAACTACAGTGCCATGATTAAATCTAGGATATTATTAGTTCCTCAAAAAAGTCATGACGTATTTTTCTGTATTCTATGCAAAAAATGTGTCAATGCCTTTTCTGAGGACCCAATAATATCAGCACAGATCTGTTAACTGTTTCACAGAGTCCAGCAACATAGCCATTATGCTAACTGCTGGTTCCCCCAATGGGTATTTTCTAATTGCACGATTCCTTGTACATCTGCTAATGAGAATTATACTGCAAGGAAGTACTGTCTTCTTTGTCTTGTTTATTCATTTCAGTTATTTATTACATCACTTCGGATTTACAGATGTTTATTTTGTTCATGTGGTGTAATCTACTACTGATATTTGAAGGATTCAGGATCAGCAAATTTTTTTAACTTGCCATCCCTGACTCCAAGGGATAAAGATAGGGTCCATGGGAGAAGGGGTAAGGGGAAACAATTCTGGATTGTTTGGAGGCAGTTTCTTGTTCCTTTGGGTATTTAAGCCGAGGTTGAGGAATCACTTAAAAAAGGTAATACAGAGAGAGTTCATGCCTGGCATCTGTAGTTAGACTCTCTGCCCTTGAAGATCTCTTCTAACTTTGAGATCCTTTGAGAGGCTTATGCAGAAAACACAGATGGCCACCTCACAACTTACTTAACTGCTAAGCCTGGGTAGTGAGGATTTTGCATTTATCAGAGCATGTTGGGTGCGGCTGTCACATAATTAGTAATACCGTGAAGGCACCCCATACAAAACGCAAGGTGTGTAAATAGTCCAAGCATGGCAGACCTGAGGATGCCCCCAGTTTCACATAGCTGGGTTCTTATTTCTGAGACAGACGGTTGTGTGAGTGTAGCTTGTGGAGATTTTTGTCTTGGGATGCATAAAGGAAATGATTTCATTTTCTAGTATTAGAATACCAAATTTATTACCGTGTAATTTGTGACTGTTGCCACTTGAGATCCTTTTTCACCACCTTTTCCTCTGAAATTCAGCCTTGAATTTACTGCCCCTCCCCCCAAGACATTTTAACATTTTTTCAGCTGAATTTTATACATGGCACCTGCCCCTCCTCCAATTTCTGATTTCCATGAAGCAGTGTCATTACTTAACAGACTTTTCATTCTTTTATTTTACATTTTGTAGGAGGTTGTTGAAGTTTTCTTCCTTTCTCATAGGTTATAACACCAGTCGCATTTATTATGGAACCAATGCTTGGTTGTTCTATTTTTCGATTGTTAGATTTAGAAGGTATTATGATTTTATTTAAATCTCCAGAAGCCTTGTATGGTCACTCCTGGCAAGAGTCCTTTGTTGACTATATTTAATCCAGCTATTATTTCCTACGGTTGTTCTTTCCCAAGCTGATTTGTTTGAATCATTTTGCAAGTAAAATACCAAGAGGCCTTGTAGGAATTGCTTCATTATTAATGTCCACATGTATAACATCTGCTGAGGCTTCGTCATGCAGGAGCCTTGGGTTCTCAATAGTCCCATTAATTTCCACTGCTGTCATCTCATTTGTTAACCATCTTCAAAATGGTTTCAGAACAGGCCACGAAAGGCTACTTGACAACATTCCAGCGGTGCAGAATAGAGGTATTTTAGCATCAGGTTGTAACTTTACAATTTATTTCCTATAGAGCTGCGAAAAATTCAGTAACAGAAATCCAGCAGAGTTCACAGACTAGGAAACCCTGTCATTCTCTGGTGTTATTTTTGTTTATTTTCATTAAAAATCTTATACTCAGCTGTGATGGCCTTTTTTTTTTTTAAGAATTATTTTTATTTAATTTCATTTATTTATTCATTTTATTTTTAATTTCACCAGAGAGAGACACATGGCAGGGAGGGGAGTGAGAAAAAGCAAGCCGCCAGGTCCTGGACTCGAACCGTGGTCAGCCATGTGAGAGTTTCCAGCACCTTAACCACTACAACACCTGCTGGTTCCCAGCTGTGATGGTCTTTATAGCCTTCCTGAGTTGTAGGATTCAAACATTTTGTGTTCTTGTACTTCATTGTGTAACACCGGTCTTTTGGGAACTCTGACTTCTAAATTTTATCCTTTTTTGGGGGTTTAACTTTTTATTCTGGGCTTTTCTTTCTCATTACTTATGTCTATGAAGTTTAATATTTTTTTATGAGGAACTTAAAAGTACTATCATCATAGATTTGAATTTGGTCATAACTGTCAAATTATAAAAAGAAAGGGAGGAAATGCGTGCATTCTCTTTTTCCATGTATTTTTGTTTTTCTGTGCAAAAATACTTCATGACTTTTTCAACAACCCAATAGTTGTAATGACATAATTCAAATACTTTCTTGAAGAAGATTTCCTTTCTTTTCTTTTTTTTGCTGTGGTGTATGTGCACTCCTCAGAGAGAGACATACAGAGAGAAAAGAAAGAAAGTGAGTAATTGTCCCATCAGGGGATGGTCACTCCACAATCCCTTCTCCTTGACTCTCCTTTTGGAATTTTGGGCATGCAAGTAAAGCACTTGTGATTTTCAAGCCATGGAGTCCAGGATTCAAACTGTGAGTTCAGCTCTGTGGGGTCTAGCTGCCTTAGCCTCCGCACCATCTGCTGGTCCCCTGATGCTTTCATTTTTACAGGTAATTTTTGTTTTTATACTGTGGAATACATGAAACAATTACAGCAACACATGTTCAGAGAGACCAGCAGTTAGCGTAATGGCTATGTCACTGGACTCCCATGTAGTCGACCCTGGTTAGAGTCATGGACCCGGTGACGTAAACTCACGCCAGGCACGCGTGCATGCGTACCAAAGATCCGGAGAGGAGAATGGAGAAGGGATTGCGGCGTGGCCATCCCCCCTGGGGGGTGATTTCTCTCTTTTTGTCTCTCTGGCGAGCACACTCACCCTATAGCAAATAAATCCTCTCAAAAACAAAAACAAAACAAAACAAAAATACCACATGTTCAGATATTTTAAATATCCTTTTTTTTCACTGAAATTTTATTTGTGGTGGATAGTTCATTTCCATCAACTCACCCACTTTGACCCTGTAGAGTATCATTTTTTTTTCAGCATCATCTTGTTGCATATGCATATACACACATAAACACATACAAAAAATAGTTTCCTACTATAACACTATTTTTGTTTTGTTTTTAGAGAGAGATTTTTGCTATAAGCTGTATGTGCTCTCCAGAAAGACAGAGGGAAACAGAGAGACAGAAAGTGAGAATCACCACCACCCGGGGAGGGGTGGGGATGGCAACTCCACAATCCTTTCTCCTCTGTCCTCATCTCTTTGAAAACTGGTTCTCGCCCACTGTGAGGTCTAGGCTGGGACTTAAATCAGGGTTGCCTGTATGGAGTCCAGCAACGCAACCATTATGCCATCTGCTCATCCCTAATATAACACTTTTTTTTTTGTTTTGGTAAGAATGATTTTATTTAACTTTATTTATTTTTTAATTTTACCAGAGAGGGACAGAGTGAGAAAGAGAGAGAGTGAAGGAGAGAGAGAGAGGAATAGTCAGAAAGCAGGGCGCCGGGTCAGCCACTTGGGAGTCCAGCACCCTTAACCACCACTGGCCACCTGCTAGTCTCTATAATACTATTTGTGCATAAAGAAAGATTTTTGCTGTAGGGTGCATGTGCTCACTGAGAGAGAGTCAGAAAACAAGAAATCACCCTCTAAGAGAGATGGTCATACTGCAGTTCTCCTCTTGGGATCTTGGGCACACACTCACACACCCCTGGTGTGAATTTTAAGCTGCTGGGTCTGGGACTCGAACCGCAGTACACTGCTTGTGAGTCCAGCAATGTAACCATTACACCATCTGCTTGTCCCTTGACATGCTTTTTGAACTTTCAATTTCCGGACTAAGCATCTTAAACTCACACCGGGCGCATGTGCATGCAGGCCCAAAATCTGAGGAGGAGGGAGGAGAAGGGATTGTAGAACAGCCAAGTCCTCGGGGGTGATTTCTCGCTTTCTGTTTCGCTGTCTCTCTGTCTTTCTGGTGAGCGCACACACCCTGTAGCAAAAACTCCCTTGGGACCAGCAGTTAGCGTAATGGCTATGTTGCTGGATTCCCACGTAGTCGACTGCGGTTCGAGTCCCGGACCTGGTGGCTTAAACTCACGCCGGGCGCGTTGTGCGTGTGTGCCCAAGATCCCAAGAGGAGAATGGAGGGGAAGGGATTGTGGTGTGGCCATTCCCTCTCGGGGGTGATTTCTCGCTTTCTATCTCTCTGTCTCTCTGTCTGTCTGGCGAGTGCACGCGCCCTATAGCAAAAACCTCTCCAAAAATAAAAAAAACTCCCCCCACCCCCC